>NW_024038338.1:0-48578 GCF_016077235.1 Cyprinodon tularosa
AGGTTGTTTTTATTAGACTCTAGTGACCTTTTCAAAACACACCCCACAGCAAATTTCACAATAAAAGTCTCCCATTTACTCTGTAATACAGCAGCTATTCACCTAATAACATGGAAAACCAGTGATTTAACATTTGGAAATGGATTCTATATCACTGCTGGGCATGACCCATCTTTTGATGCACATCCATGATAGACTTTCAAAATAAGACTACAGGGACTCTACAGAATAAAAGCCTCTTCCTTATACACACTCATACATTCTGGCATATTGCTCATAGCCATTTGTAATTTCATCACTGCAATGGCTCTGAGCATGCGGGCGGAGCCCGCCATTGGTGATTTCATCACTGCAATGGCTCTTAGCATGCGGGCGGAGCCCGCCATTGGTGATTTCATCACTGCAATGGCTCTTAGAAGGCGGGCGGAGCCCGCCATTGGTGATTTTTTTCATCGCTGCAAGGGCTCCTAGCAGGCGGGCGGAGCCCGCCAACTGCGCTTTACCCACTGCGGTTCAATATGGACAACCCATATTACCCTTGTGCATCATATGCTGTGCACGTCTATTTCCCAGATTTCAGCACAAGTGGCACACAGCTCTCTTTGCCCATGGCCTAGCCCTCTTTCCTTCCCTCAGCAGCCCTCAAAGGCGTAAGCAGTTGGTCTGGGGAGCCCCAATGTCACTTGCCAGGGCCGTATTGGCCCAGTTACCCAGACGGGCAGTAGGTGGCCCCCCTCAAAATTTCTTTAGAAATTTTCTAGTTATATTTGCAATTGTTTTTACCACTGCCACACCTACATTTTCTGAAAGTAAAACTACAAGACATTTCTTATCCATCCTAAACTGAATTCTGTAGTAAAAACATATTTTTTTGTGGCAGTCTTTGAAATCTCCACACAATAAAGTGTTATAGTGGCTGCCGTGGTTGCAGCGGTTTTAACTAAATGACCATGATAAAGTGTGTTTCCCCGAAGCTCCAGGTAATAAACCACAAGTGTCACCTTAGTTAAAGCACATAAAAAGGAATAAGCCATATGAAATCAGATAATTTGAAATGCAAGAATTCTCTCTTTCAAAAAAGGACAAGACTTTTCAAAGAAACAGTCAAATTGTGAGTTTTGCTAAATTTATTTTACATTATTTATCCACATTAAATTGAGGACATTAATAATGAAAGTACATAAAATGTTGACTGCTTGACTGAATTATGTAACGTGTTATAAAATTATACACACCTATTGAAGAATTATTGCAGCTGGATGAGAAAAAGGCCAACTTACAATGATGATGCACTGATAGCACTGTGGAAAAATTTGTGCCAAAACATTTCAATAACAATTCTTTCTTTGTTTTTTAGGGAGGGAGGAATTATGGCTGCAATTTCATATTGCTGGTGAAGACTCTCAGCACCCATTATTGACACTTTGTATTGGGAGAAACACAGGTAAGTGAACATGATAATCTGAGGGAAGATGATTATCAATGTGGGTCACTTACCTGGTTTAACAGTTCAGTCCATCCTCTTAGAGCGAGGCAGGATCCAGCCGATAGACTGCCACGAAATACGAGCCACCCATAGATGCAGCAGCTGAAAAGGTGAAAAGGCAGAAGTACGAGCCAGGTCAGGGAAACAGTCCAGAACAAGGGCTGTTCTGAGATCCAGCAGTCCGTAACCTGGTCAGGAGTTCAAATCAGAGCAGGAACAGACAGATCCAGGGTTCTAGGAATCCACAGAGCATTCAGGTAGGTTCAGGGTTCTACAAGTCCAGCAGAGATTTCAGGCAGACACACTCAGATTAAAACAGGCAGGCAAAGCAGTTGGGAGGCAGAAACATGACACGACACCAGGAAAACTTCGGAACTTTAAAGTAGCTCTCTCCAGTGAGCCAAAACTGGAACAAGGCATGCTTAGTAGACAAGAGCCAGAGCATGATCAGGAAACGACAAGACTATAAAAAAACAACCCTTTCTAACCACTGGCCTCCGATCATGAAAAAAATGAACTAGGGAAAAACGCAAAGAGCACAAACTCAAACACAAACAAACAGGCAATGATCTGGCCCCCATAGCTTGGTTGACCTGGTTATAAAGAACAGGGGAAGCTGGTGGATAAGATCATTGCAAAATAATAAGTGGGGAGGGTTAGGAAGGTGAGTGAAGTGAGCAATTAGGTCATCTATCAGGGGAGTAAACACAACACTGATATTATAAACAGCCCCCTCTCTCTTAGACAGGTTTTGGTCTTTCTCTAACTATGATGTTAGTTAGGCCTGACGTCTCAGGCTCATAAAGACATATTTGTGGTCAACGATGACGGAAAAGAGACTATCAAGTTTGGTTGTACTCAAATCAAAACGCATAAAGGCATTGGATCTAAATACATTTGTGAAGCGTTTTGCTGAGCAACATAGAAATTGCAGCATTCAGATGTTATAGTCATGTCAACTTTATGTTATGCTCTCTGGTGAGCCTTTACAGAGATGTGGCATTTTGTTTTGGCACCTGAGAAAATCTGATATTTCCTTTAGTTAAACCAAAAAAGTTAAAAGTAAAGTTAAAAATGTGATACTGGTGTAAATCCTGCTTAATATGAACCAGTGTTGTTGTTTCTTTTTTTGTATATATCATATGAAACTATCCAGAAATTACCTGTATGAACCTACTCACAAAATGTTTTGTACTTTTTCAGACTGGAAGTATTATATGTTGCTTCTTTTCAGATGTGTGGAGATTTTGATGTAACATACAGTACCTGCCTTTTTGTTGATTTGTTGATACAGCAGCTCCATCTACAGCATATTTACATGCATGAAATGTCCCTTTCATGTTGCCTTAACTGCTGTATGTCAAGTTACTGAGGAACAAATGGGGTAAATGTGTGTTCAGAGTAAACAATACATGGATGTCTGGTACCTTGTTCGGGTGCCTTGACCCATTTATTTCTACTGTGTAGTGATGCTCACTTTAATACAGCTCAGTCCATAGATCTCTGATGGGTAACTTTTTCTTTCTATAGTTTCTTCTTGTGCAAATGCTGCAAAGCTGCCTCTCTGACAGTCAATCTCACACATCTGCGACTCAGCACCTGTGTCCTACCTTAATGCCTTTCCTGTGATAATGCCCCTCTAGAAGTAGTGTTATCATTCTTCTATCTCCTATTAAGTGAAATCACATTGTACGATGTATTTCTAATATGAACTGTTTCACATGAAACACTTACTGTACATACTATTCTCACCAAACTGTGACAACTGTGATAACATTCAGTGTAAACAAATGCCATATTGATGCAACCCATAAAAAATTCCTGCCCCCCTCTCGCACCCCATAAATATTTTTCTAGATCTGCCCCTACCGAGAGTCAATGAGTCGATGCAATCAGTTGTTTTTTCTTAGAAATATTTACCAATCTGACTGTGCTACTTGTATAAATACATTGAATAAAACTTTCTAATTGCAGCTTTTCTTTGTGTGAGTCTCTCCAGGTTGAAATAACTGATAGAAACTAAAATTAATAAAAGACAGGGCTTCCACAAGCCCCAAAAAATTATTTTGATAAGGGGAAATGGCCTTATTAATTTAAAGTTTCAGAACTATTCTGATTTAATTAACAGTTCATTTAATAACATATACAAATTCTACCACTGAGATTAACAAACAGAAATGTGACCAAACCAATAAAGATAAGTGATGGATGCAAAGAGAGGTTCCCCGTTTCACCATACTTTTTATATTTGCTTTTGAACCCCCCACAGTAGCAAGCTCAGGGCATTACAAGTGGAACCAAAAGAATGCAGAATATCTCCATATGCAGAAGACATATCTTATTGATGTGAAACTTCACAACAACTCCTGCTTTACTCTAAATCTGAAGTTGAATCATGTCACTACAAAGCTATTTCACCCCACACCATACACCTGTTGGTGAAATAATGGAATCAATTGATAATTGGATGCGACTACTATTATTAACCATCAGAAGGATCAACATTTTTAAAATGAGTGTTTTGCCTAAAGACTCATCCAGACCTTTTTACAAAACTTAATACAGCACTAAGTGAAAAAGTACCTCCGGACATCATAAATGAAGATCTTAAAAACAGATCGGCAGTTGACAACATGAGAAGGCTTTTGCATCTAATACATTTGAATCAGTCTAAAACAATTTGTGTTGTGGCTTTGTCTCTGGATGCGGAGAAAGCCTTTGCTCGCATGGACTGGAGCTTTCTTAAAGCAGCACTTCTGAAAATTTGGATTTGGACCTATGTACTGTAAATGGGTAAAAATATGATATTCTAAACTAAAAGCAGCAGTTATGGTCATGATGGTCAGTTATCCAATTTTTTTTTTATCTCTCCAGAGGGACAAGACAGGGCTGTGTCCTGTCTCCATTACTTTACGCTGGTTATGGAAACATTAGTAGTAGCGATAAAAATTAACACATGAATCAAACGAATTTATGCAGGAGGAAAAGAGCACAAGTTGCTTGTGTATGTGGATGAAATTTTAGCTGTTATAGCAGATCCAATAACCTCCATTCCAGCTCTATTAGAGTGTTCTGAATCATATTCAAAATTCTCAGGATACAAGATCAGTTGGAACAAATCCGATATGCCCATATCTCAGGCATGCATTTCAAGTGATATTAAGCAACTTAACTTTAAGTGGATTCCTTCGGGTATGAAATATTTGGGTATATGTCTCCATATGAATTTAGAGGAAACAATGCTACTAAAAATATAACTGCTTCTTCGAAAAATAATTTTAATCTATGGGCAAAGTTTAAACTCACTTTATAGGAAAAGGTAAATGTAATAAAAATGGTGATAACCCTGCTGTTTAATTATGTGTCCATGGTGGTACCTGTTGACATCCCGTCACAGGTATAAAAAAAAGTATGAGATTTGTGTTAAGGATTTCCTCTTGGATAGAAAGAAACCCAAAATTAGCATTAAGAACATGTGTTGTACAAGGGACAAAGTGGGCATGGCCTTCCCTAATGTAAGACTATATAACCTCGCTTTCGAAATGTCTAGGTTGTTTATATATTTTGAAAAAGGAGAAGCAAAGCTGAGTTGGATGAATATTAGGGAGAGAACCCTTTCAGAGCAATAGTATAAATCTTTCCCCACAGATCCAGTATTAGACCATTCCAAATTAGCATGGAGGGATATGAATAAAATATGTAGGATGTTGCATTTAAAACAGTTGTACTGATCATTGTGCTTTAATCCATCCAGCTGTATTGGAAGAAAAACAGTGTACTGGGAACAATGACGTGTGAAGGGAATACACACTGTGGATGATTTTTATGCAGATAATAGTTTCTTGAAATATCTACAAATTAGAGACTGTATTACTAAAGATATTTTCACACATAACAATAATCCAATACAGGAATTTATGGGCTCAAGTAAAGTTAAGTATAAAGCATCTATATTTTATTAATTGTTTGATAGCATGCTGTCTGGCAGAAGGACCTTTGCTGCACTTTTAGTGATGAAGAATGGTTGAAAATTATTTTATTAATGGAAATGCATTAAAGAATCAAGAGGGAAATTTAAGCATAATAAGATGGTACATAGGTTTTATTTCACACCATCTAGGCTACATAGAATAGGCCTACAGTACTTGCGGATAAATTACGCTGGAAATAAAAACGGAATCAGAAACTTTTATACATGCGATATGGGAATTTAAATGGATTTCCCCATTCTGGAAATCAGTATTAGAACAAATTGGAAAGGGGACAGGTTTGGGGATACCCATGTCACCAAGACTTTGCTTGTTAGGTCAAACTATGATACCAAAGATGTCAAAGCATCAAAAAAATGTGTTTCAGGTGGGAAGGGTTTTGGCCGTCAGGATAAACCTCAGACTATGGAAATTTTCAATTGTTCTGAATATTCAAAACTGGTTGGAATTAATGTTGGAAATAGTGTCATATGAGCAAACACTGGCTAGGCTACATAATGACGTAGAAAACTTTAATAAATCATGCAAGTATTTCTTATCCTGCAATATTGGGATAAATAAATGCATTTGACAAACTGCTGTTTTGGAAAGTATGGACAAGTGATTATTTCTGTCTTTTGTGGTTGTTACTGCTGATGCTAATTATTTGTGAAACTCTGATTGATTGGATATGCTTTGACCTTGTCTTTATTTTTGTTTGGATTCCAGTTTGTGTGGGTTGTTTTTGTGTTTTTCTTCTCTTCACCACCAGATGGTGGCCTGTCCTCGTTGGGTCTCCTTGCACACCTGCGTCTCGTTGGGTCATTACCAGAGGAGTATTTGAGCAGAGGGCTGTCACTACCTCGACGCCAAAGTGTTTGCCAGTATTGGGAAGCCTTCCTGTATCACTGGATAAGCCTGGACCTTCTACCCCCCCTGGAAGGATTAACTGAGTCACCCTGACAAGGGGAAACCTCCACATGATCAGTTCAAGTCCACTTCTGGAAAACCAACTGACAGTCCGCTCCTTTACTCCTCTGGGTCCAACAGTCTGCCTGTCCACTCTCCAACGAGTTCATTCTTCTCTGGATTTAATCCCACAAACTGGATCCGAGTAATAAACAAGAGCCCCCCAAAACAGTTTCCGGTTCACCAGTCCGCTGAGGTCCAACAGTATTACACAGTAGAATATCTCTCTCCATCTGTGTTTTGCTAACCCTTAATAAACCAGTTAACTTTTACCCTTGGTCTCTGAGTGGTTCTCTGCATGTAGGTCAGATCTTTGAAGCCCATTATGACAATTTTTGGTTTTGTTTGTGGTTTTAGTTCTGTGGGGCATGAGGAGGGTTGGGGAAGGTTGTATGCACATATGTTCTAAAAGAAATTATAAAAACTTAATTAACAAAAAAATACAGCACTAAGTAATTACTGAGTGGCACTCCCCTTACAGGACCTTTTGAAATTAAAAGTGCTGTAAACATTGACTTTCCTCTGTGAGTTGTTCACACTTTAGCAGCCGGAAGACACATATCATAACAAAATGTCTAAAGAGAATGAGAGAATTGTAAGTTATTTAATGTAAACTAGTGTACAGCAGCTTTTTGCTGAATTTTTTTGTAAAAGTCTGTATAGTATCAGTCTACCTTTTGAGTAAACCGTTTTAATTGCTCTGGTTAGGTTATTCAGCCTCTCCATGTTTTATAGCAGTACGCTAAAAAATACATTACTGTAAAGCAACAATAAGAGCACTAGCAGGTCAGCAAATATTGAACTTACAAGTCCAATAACAACATTGCCAGGTCTCCATCAGTGTCCTAAGCCACTTTTCCAATGCCACTGAAAAGCCTATGGCTTTTGAAAGTCTGGGTAGCGTTTCATACACATTTTCCTGGGAAATTTCCCTCCCTGGGGCTTTACTTTCACCCTACTACAAACCTAGTACTTTTATAGCTTTTCAAGGGCTTCTGAAGGGTGGGGTTGTGTACAGCTGCAGTAATTGTTTCCACCAGTAGTGTCAGAAACCGATGAATACTAGTTCACAAATGTTGATTTGAACTTTTGTATGTTACATAATAAGTTTTAATAAGTATTTAAGAAAGAAAATTTACTTCAAAAATTCATCAAAGTGGTCAGTTTAAAAAAAACAAAAAAACTTTGAAATTGGTTTTGAAGTAGCAGAATTGGGAGTCTTTAGGCCGATGTAGCTGCTTTGTGAGCAGGTATTTTGAGCGGGATCTTCAGCTAAACTACAGTAATTCATAACATCAGCCAGTTAGTCAGGCATTACCAATTGATATTGAATGATTGATATATTTTAATACAATATATACATAATATATTTTTGGGTAGACATTGCACCTCAAAACTTCCTCTGTGTAATCAGTTTCTCAAAATTATGATTGAAATTTTAAATATACTTGCTGAGCGTTTGTTGTACTGGGAATCCCAAGACAGAGTAGATAAACCCAGCAAAAGGTTTGGTGATGTGCCACTGCCTGATGTCCATCTTTAGTCACTGAAAGTGAATATAAACTCTGAGGTATGTGGTAAACAAAAAAAAAAAAAAAAAAACGCCTTGTCCTGAGAGAGGGGAGGATGAGATTGGCTGATGTATAGTGAGATTCCGTCTGTCAGTTGGGTAGGTGGGTGTTTCCGCTGGTGGGTGTTAACGTACAGCACATCAGAGAGATGGAGAGTGAGGAGAACTCCAGCAGCAAAACAGCGTTTCCAAGATGGAAATATCGGTGCTACGTGGAGCTGCGTTCCCCCATCAGATATGGTTTCCCCTGCATCTCCGCACAGCACGATTCACCGCACAAGGGACAGGAAACACGCATGCTCGCTAAAGGCGCATGTACTGTTCTCTCTATGTGTTTTGCTCTTGCGTGAACACAGATAAACAGCCAGCCAAATTATTCAAGAGCCAGGAAGTGAGCAGCTTGCTCCTTTATTATCTTCTTACACATCTAGTCAGCATTTCTGACTGCATTGAATTTGGTGTAAAACTAGAAAAGAAAGATACAAAAAAAAATGTCTTAATAAACAGCCATGTAATATCAGTATTAACGTATCAAAGTATCAGCTGCTTAATATTAACTCAACAGGTATTCTCACTGCAGGTTAGAACAGCAGCAAATTAGCAAGTAAACACACACACACTGCTATCACACAGACCATAAAAGATATCAACACATCTTATCGAATCTGTAAACAATAGGGCTCGGGATCCTCGTTGCATTGTGGGACGTGGCGGCCATGTTGCATGCTACACTCTGATAGCATAGCTTTTATACCGTCGCTCCGGTAGCATCGCTCCGAAAGCACAGCTCCGACATAACGTTGTGAGAGAGAAAAAAGATGTTAAAATCCCGAAAAGGATCTGGAATTTACCGGGACACGTTAAATAGAGAAGCCAGGGACCCGTATGTTGAAAAAAATCAGCATTATTAATAATTTGGATCCATATGAAGTTCCTTACAATGAGTGGAGCACCGATGAGTGAGCGCCTATACTTCAAAAGAGTTCCGAAGCTACAAGTCCTTGAAGTCTCATGTGCAGTTCATGAATGGATGGGTTTATAGATCATAAAGCCAGCAAACAGTGGGAACACAGTAATCCGTACGAAGGTAAACTGTGCTTAGACGGGCTCTGGAACCTGCTAGCTTAGTAATTGCTAACCCCTAGTGCTAACAACCAATCACGCATGTAATGTACTTTTAACTACCTGCTATGTGTTTCAAAGGTGTAGTTAGTAACATTAACTGTTAGTAACATTAACCCTCATTAGTAACATTAACATTAACCCTCCCTAAACCCGGAGAGGGTTTAGGGAGGGTTTACCTTACCAGAATGAAAATGCAGGGAACACACTCTCAAAGACATCTGGATACTGTGGAAAGTTATGTTCCGTCGTCTTACAGCCGCGATCCAAGCTAGCCGATGACTATTTATCTCTGACACTTGGTCTCCGTGGTTGTGCCTCCAGGCAGGAAAGCGGTGGAAAGTTAACCCATTTTCTATGTTTTTCCCATGGCGATCATGTATTGCGCTATTACAGCCCACAATACAGCAACGGTTTACCATGGTTGAAATCAAGTTAAGGTGAAATTAATCAAATTAAAACATGGCTGAGAGGGAGTACAGTATGCTGTAGTCATGGGCAGTAGTATGAGCAGCCCTATGAGTAACACTTACAACCATTGCTTTCTGAGATTAGCTCCAACCCAATGAAATCCCTGAATATATGTACAGTAGTAGCCATTCAAAACCTCCCAACTTTTCCTTGGCTGGTCCATGGTTGGTCCTCTACAATTCCTTTTTAAACATAAATCTTTGTACTAAAATATTCTTTCTGTCATGATTTGTGGGCATTGAGATCTAAAGAGAAGCGCCTTCTCCTGGCCAGACCCTGTAATTCAGTGAAAGGGTGGAGTTAGAGTAAACAAAAGGCATGCCCAGGAGAAGGCCAGAGGCTGGAAGTTGGAGGGGATTTGGCTTGGAGTGCAAAAGCTGCTTTTACAGTAGTTGACCTAAAAAATACAAACGTCTTGTTAAAAAAGATAACATGTGGTGAACATGTTCATTCCACATTCTTTTTAGGATGTGTGAGTTCAGGAAATGACATCAAGTATTTGTTGTTGTTTCGAAACAATACACTCAAAACTTTTCAAAGAGGGGCTTGACAGATTTGGTTTTCTTGATTTTCTTTAGATTGAGATTTTCTGATTACATAAACAACAGCAAAAGACACACAATGGTGCTTGGTCCTTGCAAAACTTATGTTTAAATTTCTAACAAATCAGGTAGAAGGAGAAGAACACATTTTCAAATTAATGATGCTCCATGAGGAAAACATAAGATATGGAAATGTTTCTCTTAGCTAAAGTAAGAAAGAAAAAATCAGTGAAAGTGTACTTTTATTGTCAGATTTGTATGACATTAACTGGGTTACTTCATTATTTGTAAATGTCAGAGAGCAAGTCTTTATAAATGTCAAAAAAAGTTAATTTACTATAGCACACTACAGAGTAGAAGGAAGAGAATTCATAGCAAAAATAATCTTGGCAACAAAAGCAGAAATAAGATAAATTATCCTGGCTTGTATCCGGAGAAAGGGAAGGAATGATGATGAAACCACCTTAAATAATATTTATATATATATATATATATATATATATATATATATATATATTAGGGCTGCAACAACGAATCGATAAAATCGATAAAAATCGACTTTTAAAAGCGTTGGCAACGAATTTAATCATCGATTAGTTGTGTCGCGCGATTAATGCGTCATCCGCCGCCGCCGTCATCCCGGGGAAGAAAAAAAAATACGGCAGAGCGAGTCAGCGCCGCAGTTGCAGTGTTGACAACTCAGCGACTTTTCAGACCCCTCCAGCGACTATTTCTTTAAAAAGCGACTAGCGACAAATCTGGCGACTTTTTACGGTGTCACTGGCGGCTTTTGGAGACTCTTACGTGAAAGCATGTATCGTTCCTACTCTTCTCCTCCAGCGGCAGCTGCTGCCGTGGGGCGCCTCCCCCATCCCAACGCCTTTCTCCCTCTCCCACAGGAATCCCTCTCAGCGGGGCAGTCAGAGCCACAGGATTTTAGTGAGGAGTTTACCCTCAGCGTCCAGACTGCAAATGAAGCGCACATGCGCCGGGATTGACGGCGCAAATTGATCACAATAATTAAAATAGCCTGCGCTTTGTAAAGTGAAAAAAGTCGTAACATGCAACTTTTGTAAAAACAAATGAACATGGCACAGAAGCACCACTGTTATGACGCAGCACCTGAAAAGAAAACACGTTGGAGCCTTCGATGGCAGTGAAGAGAGCTCATCAGCAGGATGAGTAACCATGTTTGTTTCATTTTAAAGTGGGGAAACGTAAGTTAGTTTCTCAGGTAGCTCATCTGATGCTTTCCTTAGCTTGTTAGTAGGTTACAGACAGTGATAAGGTTGGCTACTTATTTTACTTTTAATTTCATTTGAATTAGCTTAAGCAGCGTTTATATTTTCTTTATAAATAAATTAATTTGCAAATTATGAGGGCAAGGCTTTTAAAGTTTAAATCTTCTGGCAAAGAAAGTAAAGAAGATCCTGCAATTTATGGAAGTAAAGCAGAATAAAATCCAGCAAGATCAGTAATATGTCAATTAATTATCTGCCACATTCCCATGTAAATATCTGTCTTTGGAGGATGTGTTTTTTAGCACCCCTAGTTCTCTCATTTTTATTCCAAATACAATTTATAATTTGAATCACAGGGCTATTTTTATCTCTATGGTTCAGTATTTTCTCAAGTAGCAACTTTAACTGCTATACTTTCCTGTCTTAAAAGGCAGAACTCTTCTAGTCTAAAAAAACCTAATTTGTTGAAATGGGGGGGCCTATTGTTTGAACCCCTTAGGGGCTTTAAAAAACAAAAATGCCTGTCTCTTTTTGCGCTTTATGAAACAAAATACCCTATATTTTGTGGATGTACAGCTACATTTCTCATGTAAGTTTGCGTAGTTTTAACACAAACATTAATTTTTCATATTGCACCAGTACAGTTAATGAGCAACCTGTACTTGCGTGCTTGTTTGTTCTGTCTAAAATGTTTATTTTGGAATGAAGAGGTTAATATAAAAAAAATATTTTGTGTCCGATTCATCGATTAATCGAAAAAATAATCGGCCGATTCATCGATTTTCAAAATAATCGTTAGTTGCAGCCCTAATATATATATATATATATATATATATATATATATATATATATATATATATATATATATATATATATATTATATATATATATATATATATATATATATATATATATATATTAGTGCTGTCAATCGATTAAATTTTTTTAATCGCGATTAATAGCATCAATGCCTAAGTTAACTCGCGATTAATCGCATTTTAATCACACATTTTTTTTCTGATTGAAAATCATTTAAATTTTTTAAAATGAAAACAGGTCACAGACACTGATTTATGCCATAGAAACATATGGCAAGAAGATGTGGAGGCATTTAGCAAAAAATAACAAATATGTAGCCAAAAAAAAGGCCCTGAAAACAGGCTGATGTAAAAGACAGTCTTTACAGTTAATACAGTCTTTTGAACAAAGACAAGCATTTTACCCTACTGCTATAAAATGTAGTAGAGTTAACATTAGATGTCAATTAACCAAGGTAATAATGAACAATTTTCAATCAATACATCAAAATCAATAGACCGACATCACTAGATGGAGGTAGTCTATGCTCTAGAAAGTTACTTTTCAGCCTCTTAACAAAAATGAGAACACACACACATACACACACGATACTGACCTGTGGCGTACACAGACAGCAAGAGTGCCGTAGCAGATTCCATTTCAACTCAATAATCTGTTTTCTCAGCGTATTTCAGGTTGCTACTAGGCACCAGACACTCAACTTGTTTGTTGGTGGTGGGGCTTAAAGAAAAGGCACTAGCGCCACCCAGTGTGAGCGTCTTTTTTCCTTGAGGAGCTCCGCTCTCGAAGCCTATGGAAAATGCATAGACTGGGGGAAAATAGCCCCGCCTTCCTGCAGGCTGCAGCGGGATGTACTTGGAAAATTGTACCATAAAACCACATAGCGTTAATCTCACGTTAAAAAAATTATCGCCATTAAAATGGCCTCGCGTTAACGCGATAATAACGCGATAACTTTGACAGCACTAATATATATATATATATATATATATATATATATATATATATATTTTTTTTTTTTTTTTTTTTCTCACCCCTCGTGGGGTCGTATGTGTCATCCTCATGCTTGGGTCCTCTACCAGAGGCCTGGGAGTTTGAGGGTTCTGCGCAGTATCTTAGCTGTTCCTAGGACTGCACTCTTCTGGACAGAGACCTCTGATGTTTTACCTGGAATCTGCTGTAGCCACTCTCCCAGTTTGGGGGTCACAGCCCCCAGTGCTCCAATTACCACTGGCACCACTGCTGCTCTTACTTTCCACATCTTTTCTTGATGACAAATGACTTGATGACAAATTGGCTACTGGAACAAGACATAGATGGACTAGAGCAGAAAACTTGGAACTGGAACTATATATATCTATATATATCTCTATATATCTATATCTATATATATATATATAGATATAGATATATATATTTTTTTTATTAATTTTTTTTTTAAAGAAACTGGAAATCGACTGAGTTCTTATCTTTAAATACTTTTAAGTTGAAGGTGAAAGAATTTGAAGCAGCCTCAATTATCTGTAATTTTTTTTTATTTTGTACCTGTCGCTGCCTTGGCCAGGATCCCTTGAAAAGCAGGTTTTTAATCTCAATGGGATTTTTTCCCTGGCTGTATATATATATATATATATATATATATATATATATATGAAGATATTAAGGAGGGGCCTGCCTCTCAGTTTTAGACCATGCCTTTCGACTTCCAGTTCAGCTGACATACTAGGAATAGAAAACATCTTCTTGGATCATTTAAGCTCCTAGGAGCTTAAATAGTTGGGCGGAAATTAGCTGCTCATGCTACCATGTCCATAGACATTAGCAGAGCATGGCTGTGGAAAAGGATGTTTTAGATACTCTACTCATCTTTGATCAAGTAAACAAAAGACAAACATCTATACACATTACATGTGAGTCAACTGTGTATGATAAAAACAACAAAAACACATTGCACATGACTGACAAGACAACTATAATGTGGTGTACAACCTCTCAATCAGTGAATGTTTTTTGTAATGGTTATGCATTTTGTGAAATAATTACCAAAAGTATCTGGTGTGTCACAGATCTGCCTATATTTTGAATGGGCCGCAAAGCACTTCTGCTAAACTACTGAACCCCTTGGAGTGTTCTGATGTGTGTCATGTCTTGTATTTAGGAGGCTGGCTTTGTGCGTTTCATCAGAATATGACATCACTCCTATCAGTCATGTGTAGTAGTGTTGGCCACACAAAGCCTCATGAAGTAATGAAGCCTTTCAACCCAATGCTTTGGCTTAAGGTTAATAACACGACGCTTCAATAATTGCTCACTATTGAGCAGCACAGACACTATGACAGCCCTCATATTTCAAAAATCAGAAAACAGTAATGAGTGCAATATTGTCAAAATCAAGTTTTTTGTTAAACACATGTGTCATTAGTTTTAAGCTAATAAAACCTTTTTCACCAAAAAAAAAAAAATCCTTCTAATATGTTGACTTTCTGAGGCAATTATTTTAGTTGATCTCATGAGCTGATTTTTGCAAAAAAGATGGACTGTATGCTGTCTGTTCATTACTTGATTTCTTTGAAAACTTTAATTCTAAATTGTCTTTTTCTGAGACTCTTTCAGATCCTTTAAAGTTAGCTGCCCACAGTAATTCAGTCTTCCAACAGCATTCAGTCTGTTTTTCCTGGTTGAGATTGGGTCATTGCTGATCAAACAACTAATTTTCAAAATTCTCGTGGGTGGGTATTTGGGGTAAGTTATTTTCATAAAAAAAATAACTTTTTTTTTTACAGTGTCTGGTTTCACAGTGTCTGGTTTAAGGCGGTTTCCTCGTTGTCTAATTTAGACAGTTTAAACAATTAATTAAATAAATTAAGACAATTTCATTGAGATAGATAAATAGGGTCATATCATTATTGGAAAAAATGTCTTACTCAGACTGGTGTCTATCTGTAGTGTATGATTTATCATGTATGGGTCTATAATGCCAATGCATTGATGAGTTGTCATTACTGTAGACTAGCTTCAAACAACACGACAAACACTTCACTTGAAATAAAAACATATATGTCCAATAACACAGAGTAAGAACTAATAATGAAATTGCCATCAGTTAGTGTGCAAACACACCATATTAAATTGTTTTGAGCAGTAATTTCAAAGTACTCCCAAATGGGAGAGGTCTCTCTTTGTTTTGCTGGCTCCATTCTTCTCTCAGATAATTCTGTTATGATACTCTCAGATGCCATCTCTGCTGATGCTCGACAAAACTTCCTAGAAAAACAACAGAGCCGCACGTTTCATTGCACTTTTATTTTGAAATTCGACACGCGATATGAAGCAGTGACGTGATAACTGTAATGTGAGGCAATCCAAAGTTACCAGTTACATGGTTTTCCTCGCAAGATCCACCAAGCATCAAAGCAGGGCTTTATTAGACTCGCCCCCTTTTTACTTGGCACACACTTCAGAACATGGCTTGATTCTTCTTGCTACTACACATTATTGATGTCCCATCAATAATGTGTAGTAGCAAGAAGAAAAGCTGACAATTCTCTGATGGCTGACATGAGTTTTTAGGATGTTTGAGTTCATGAAAGGCATTCCCTGTGAGTATACTATACATTTGCGATTCTAATAAGATTTGTTTAAAAGCAATTTCATGAGGTTAAAAGGGAGCTATTTGTAAGCAAGCTCCTGTGATTCCTTGCATTTGCATTTGCATTAACATTTAAAAAGTGCTGTATTTCTGACAATTTCCACTCCTGCCTACTGTATTGTTACATTACAGTTTCACACCTGCCATATAAAGAATAGTCTAAACCCATCCTGGGGTCAGTGTCTTATTTAGTGGAAGTGTTTAAGTATGTTTTTCTAAATAGTAGAACTGGGAGGCCAGTATAGTTAGCTAACACAAGCAGGTACCACAAAATAATTAAGGCAGCAGAAGTACCATGTACTAGAAAGAAGTAGTTGCTGGCTGTTGTAATAAGTCGTATTTTTTGTGCCACCAACTTTAGCACACAGTTGTCAGCAAACAGAAATTGGTGTACATTCTAGTTTAATACATGCTTACTCAATACGTGTCTGGCAGATGCCGAACTCTAAACGAACTCTCCAAGTTAAAGTCATTAAAAATAATTGGTTTCAAATCACAGTGGTGTGTCAGATGTGTCCTCTCTGAAATGATTTAATAACATCAGCTTTGACCTCGGCTGTCACTGCACTCGGGCCTCGATGAACTGTATTTAAAAACCCACCAGCCACCAGCCTTCAATGAAAATAGACTGAAGTGCAATTTCAGCCTGGAAGATTCTAATTAGCCTCACCTGGACCACCTGCTGATGTGCCACGCACAACTCTCCAGCCAATCGACGTTAGGACCATACCCCCTCTGCAGTTAATTCTCGTCCAAGATCTTCAGCATAAGCTCTACAGACAGTGTTTCTCCTGCATACCAGATTAACTTTGACCTAGGGCTGGGCAATATGATAAAAATCTAATATCACAATACATTTTGGCTATAATTGCGATACACAATATATATCATCAATGTTTAAATAACCTTGAAAAACAGTAGAGTACATAAAACAAAAATACATTCAAACTTTTGGTTGCAAATTTAAAGGCACACAGCAGACTTTGTGAGCTAAAGTGTTGACGCATATGAGTTATTTAAAAATAATTCCTCAGACCAATATACAGCGCTTGACATAATCAATGCTACAAGCGTGGCTCCTCCTGTGAAATACCGACTATGTATGTTGGAAGAAGACAAACCATCATTGACCAGGTCATGTGACCTGGAAGAAGCTATTGCTTTACGGCCACGGGCTCTTATATAGTCGTGGAGATAAGGCTTTTACTCTATTATTTTTCTGCCTGCTCGACTGCTGGTCATGGCTGAGGCAAGGAAAGAGTTAAAACCTTCTGAGAAGGCTAGACATAGAAAACATGGCAGGGATTGTGCCGAAGCAAAAACAAGAGTCGAACTTGGAAAGGAGTTTGTTCATTGGAGCAGGCTGAAAGACGAAACCGGATGTAGAACTGATTCTCTTTTTTCTTGATTATTACACTTTACTCCAAGTATAAAGTCATGTATCTTTGTTATAATGTTTGTGTTTAGTAGAAGCAAAATATGGGCAAAGAAAGCTTGCAGGCTACATACAAAAGCTTCTAGGGACACTAGACATGACAGTTACAGGTCTAGCGCCCCTAATGGCCAAAGGTTACACAGTGTGCCTTTAAAACATTTTATTTTAACAAGCTCAAAGCTTAAAACATAATACTGCCACAGGTTAAACCTCTGGGATATTAATTTGGTCAGGTAAGTAGCAGAGGGGGTTGGTAATCAGTTTCAGCTGCTTTGGTGTTAATGAAATTAACAACAGGTGCACTAGAGGGGCGACAACGAGACGACCATCAAAACAGGAATGGTTTTACAGGTGGAGGCCACTGATATTTTTACCCTCTGACTCTTTTTCACCAGTTTTGCATTTGGCTAGGGTCACTGTCACTACTGTTAGCATGAGGCGCTACCTGGACCCTACAGTTGTTGCACAGGCAGTCCAACTCCTCTAGGATGGCACATTAATATGTGCCATTGCCAGAAGGCTTGCCGTGTCTCCCAGCACAATCTCAAGAGCATGGTGGAGATTTCAGGAGACAGGCAGTTTCTCCAGGAGAGCAGGACAGGGCCGTAGAAGGTCTGCAACCCATCAGCAAGACCAGTATCTGCTCCTTTGTGCAAGGAGGAGCAGGGGGAGCACTGCCAGAGCCCTACAAAATTACCTCCAGCAGGCCACTGGTGTGAATGTCTCTGACCAAACAATTACAAACAGACTTCACGATGGTGGCCTGAGGGCCCAACGTCCTCTAGTGGGCCATGTGCTCACTATCCGGCACTGTGGTGCTCGACTGGCATTTGCCACAGAACACCGGAATTGGCAAGTCCGCCACTAGCGCCCTGTGCTTTTCACAGATGAGAGCAGGTTCACCCAGAGCACCTGTGACAGACATGAAAGGGTATGGAGAAGCCATGGAGAATGTTATGCTGCCTGTAAGATCGTTCAGCATGACCGGTTTGGTGGTGGGTCAGTGATGGTCTGGGGAGGCATATCCATGGAGAGACGCACACACCCATACAGGCTAGACAACAGCACCCTGACTGCCATTAGGTATCGGGATGAAATCCTTGCACCCATTGTCAGACCCTATGGTGGTGCAGTGTGTCCTGGGTTTCTCCTGGTGCCTGACAATGCCCGGCCTCATGTGGCAAGAGTATGCAGGCAGTTCCTGGAAGATGAAGGAATTGATACCATTGATTGCCCTCCATGCTCGCCTGACCTCAATCCAGTAGAACACCTCTGGGACATTATGTTTCAATCTGTCCGACACCGCCAGGTTGCACCTCAGACTGTCCAGGAGCTCAGTGATGCCCTGGTCCAGATCTGGAAGGAAATACCCCAGGATGCCATTTGTCGTCTCATTCGGAGCATGTCCCGACTTTGTCAGGCATGCATACACACACCTGGGGGCCATACAAGTTACTGAATACCATTTTGAGTTGCTGCAATGAAACTTCAGCAAAATGGACTAGCCTGCTGCATAATGTTTTCACTGTAATTTTTGGGATGTCTTTGAATTCAGCCCTCTGTAGGCTGATAATTTTTATTTCCATCAAATGATGTGGCATCCTTTTGTTCACACATAATCCAGTCCATATCAGTATGTGTTTTCAAAGTGTTCCTTTAATTTTGCTGGCAATGTAACATAATGTTAATGAAAACATCCCTGTGATAAAAGAGAAAACTGAAGCTTTCAAGGAAAAAGCCACTTATCAATTGTTAGTCGACTGATAAGATCACTCAATTATAGAGTAATTCATGAACCGATAACTACATGGCTTTCAAATCTCTAATAGGAACAGAATACAGCATTAGCACTTGTCACATTGGGTTGGTTCTTTTTTTTACTGTCAAAACGGACAGCTTCAAATATTAATAATTTTCTTTGTTTATTGTTAATATATAAGATTACTTTTCATCCTGGAATGTCAAAAACTAAAGATGTGCTGAGCCTCCCCTCCTATTTTAAAACCTACCCTTTCTGCAGTTGATATCTAGAGTGATGTTAAAGTCCTCAGTTCCAAGAGACTTAGAAATTATGCAGTTCAATCTTAAAGGCTTTTTTCCCCCAGATGTGGATGTTGTTGCTTTTCCAACTGTTAAAATATGTTCTTGAACACTTTTATAAATATGTGCTTTATTGACATTGTTCCATCCAAAATTATATTTTCAGATTTATATCTTATATATTATATCTATAATTCATGTAATTGGAAGGAAAACTAATTTCTTTTTACCATAAAAAGTTTACACTTCTTTTTAAATTGTTAAATCTAAGGTGCAAGTCTTGTGTCTTTTTTATTGTTTTACCACTGCCACACCCACATTTACTGAAAAAAAACTATGAGGACATTTCTTATTTGTTATAGTGGGTGCAGCTGTACAATCGGATTCCGGCTGTGTCTTCACTTTCATTTTTTTACAAAATGACCATGATAAAGTGTGTTTCCCCAAAGCTTTTAGAAGAGTACAATGATCAAAGAAATAAACTTGTCTTTTACAACTGTGGAAAATCTAGGTAATAAACCACACAATGTCACCTTACTTAAAAAGGTAGCACAGGATCTTATTATCATAAAAAGTAATAAGCCATATGGGAGCCCAGGTGCAATGTTTTATATTGTTTAAACAAAGTATTTCATTGTTTATATTTTAATTCTTCACTAGTATGTTATGCTTATACATTTTTCTAAGGTCCACATTTGTGTGACAATTTATTTCTATAATCTTTTTTTTGCTGCTGAAAACACCAGAATTTCTCCATTGTGGGAAAATAAAGGGATTTTCTATTCTATTCTATTCTATTCTACTTTATTCTATTCGATCTAAAATCACACCAAGATTTTTTACTGTATTATCTGAAATCAGTTTAATCCCATCCAAATGAAGTGACTGACTAATCAGCTTCTTTTTCAAAGACTCTGGTCCAAATTATATAAATTCTGTTTTGTCGGCATTCAGAAGCAGAAAGTTAAGAGTAATCCAGGTTTTTACGTCTTCAAGACGTGCCTGTAATCTATGTAATTCACTTTTCTCTTGATAAAAGAGACAACTGAAGCTTTCAAGGAAAAAGCCACTTATCAATTGTTAGTCGACTGATAAGATCACTCAATTATAGAGTAATTCATGAACCGATAACTACATGGCTTTCAAATCTCTAATAGGAACAGAATACAGCATTAGCACTTGTCACATTGGGGTGGTTCTTTTTTTACTGTCAAAACGGACAGCTTCAAATATTAATAATTTTCTTTGTTTATTGTTAATATATAAGATTACTTTTCATCCTGGAATGTCAAAAACTAAAGATGTGCTGAGCCTCCCCTCCTATTTTAAAACCTACCCTTTCTGCAGTTGATATCTAGAGTGATGTTAAAGTCCTCAGTTCCAAGAGACTTAGAAATTATGCAGTTCAATCTTAAAGGCTTTTTCCCCCCAGATGTGGATGTTGTTGCTTTTCCAACTGTTAAAATATGTTCTTGAACACTTTGATAAATATGTGCTTTATTGACATTGTTCCATCCAAAATTATATTTTCAGATTTATATCTTATATATTATATCTATAATTCATGTAATTGGAAGGAAAATGAATTTCTTTTTACTAAAAAAAGTTTACACTTCTTTTTAAATTGTTAAGTCTAAGGTGCAAGTCTTGTGTCTTTTTTATTGTTTTACCACTGCCACACCCACATTTACTGAAAAAAGACTATGAGGACATTTCTTATTTGTTATAGTGGGTGCAGCTGTACAATCGGATTCCGGCTGTGTCTTCACTTTCATTTTTTTACAAAATGACCATGATAAAGTGTGTTTCCCCAAAGCTTTTAGAAGAGTACAATGATCAAAGAAATAAACTTGTCTTTTACAACTGTGGAAAATCTAGGTAATAAACCACACAATGTCACCTTACTTAAAAAGGTAGCACAGGATCTTATTATCATAAAAAGTAATAAGCCATATGGGAGCCCAGGTGCAATGTTTTATATTGTTTAAACAAAGTATTTCATTGTTTATATTTTAATTCTTCACTAGTATGTTATGCTTATACATTTTTCTAAGGTCCACATTTGTGTGACAATTTATTTCTATAATCTTTTTTTTGCTGCTGAAAACACCAGAATTTCTCCATTGTGGGAAAATAAAGGGATTTTCTATTCTATTCTATTCTATTCTACTTTATTCTATTCGATCTAAAATCACACCAAGATTTTTTACTGTATTATCTGAAATCAGTTTAATCCCATCCAAATGAAGTGACTGACTAATCAGCTTCTTTTTCAAAGACTCTGGTCCCAATTATATAAATTCTGTTTTGTCGGCATTCAGAAGCAGAAAGTTAAGAGTAATCCAGGTTTTTACGTCTTCAAGACGTGCCTGTAATCTATGTAATTCACTTTTCTCTTGATAAAAGAGACAACTGAAGCTTTCAAGGAAAAAGCCACTTATCAATTGTTAGTCGACTGATAAGATCACTCAATTATAGAGTAATTCATGAACCGATAACTACATGGCTTTCAAATCTCTAATAGGAACAGAATACAGCATTAGCACTTGTCACATTGGGGTGGTTCTTTTTTTACTGTCAAAACGGACAGCTTCAAATATTAATAATTTTCTTTGTTTATTGTTAATATATAAGATTACTTTTCATCCTGGAATGTCAAAAACTAAAGATGTGCTGAGCCTCCCCTCCTATTTTAAAACCTACCCTTTCTGCAGTTGATATCTAGAGTGATGTTAAAGTCCTCAGTTCCAAGAGACTTAGAAATTATGCAGTTCAATCTTAAAGGCTTTTTCCCCCCAGATGTGGATGTTGTTGCTTTTCCAACTGTTAAAATATGTTCTTGAACACTTTGATAAATATGTGCTTTATTGACATTGTTCCATCCAAAATTATATTTTCAGATTTATATCTTATATATTATATCTATAATTCATGTAATTGGAAGGAAAATGAATTTCTTTTTACTAAAAAAAGTTTACACTTCTTTTTAAATTGTTAAGTCTAAGGTGCAAGTCTTGTGTCTTTTTTATTGTTTTACCACTGCCACACCCACATTTACTGAAAAAAGACTATGAGGACATTTCTTATTTGTTATAGTGGGTGCAGCTGTACAATCGGATTCCGGCTGTGTCTTCACTTTCATTTTTTTACAAAATGACCATGATAAAGCGTGTTTCCCCAAAGCTTTTAGAAGAGTACAATGATCAAAGAAATAAACTTGTCTTTTACAACTGTGGAAAATCTACAGGTGCTGGTCATAAAATTAGAATATCATGAAAAAGTTGATTGATTTCAGTAATTCCATTTAAAAAGTGAAACTTGTATATTATATTCATACATTACATACAAACTCATATATTTCAGATGTTTATTTTGTTTAATTTTGATGATTACAAATGACAACAAATGAAAATCTCAAATTCATCATATCAGAAAATTAGAATATTGTGAAAAGGTTCAAAATTGATGGCCCCTGGTGCCACACTCTAATCAGCTAATTAACTCAAACCACCTGCAAAAGCCTTTAAATGGTCTTTCAGTCTAGTTCTATAGGCTACAAAATCATGGGGAAGACTGCTGACTTGACAGTTGTCCAAAAGACGACCATCGACACCTTGCACAAGGAGGGCAAGACACAAAAGGTCATCGCTAAAGAGGCTGGCTGTTCACAGAGCTCAGTGTCCAAGCACATTAATAGAGAGGCGAAGGGAAGGAAAAGATGTGGTCGAAAAAAGTGTACAAGCAAGAGAGATAACCGCACCCTGGAGAGGATTGTGAAACAAAACCCATTCAAAAATGTGGGGGAGATTCACAAAGAGTGGACTGCAGCTGGAGTGAGTGCTTCAAGAACCACCACACACAGACGTATGAAAGACATGGGTTTCTGCTGTCGCATTCCTTGTGTCAAGCCACTCTTGAACCACAGACAGCGTCAGAAGCGTCTTGCCTGGGCTAAAGAGAAACAGGACTGGACTGCTGGTGAGTGGTCCAAAGTCATGTTCTCTGATGAAAGTAAATTTTGCATTTCCTTTGGAAATCAAGGTCCCAGAGTCTGGAGGAAAAGAAGAGAGGCACTTCATCCACGTTGCTTGAAGTCCAGTGTAAAGTTTCCACAGTCAGTGATGGTTTGGGGTGCCATGTCATCTGCTGGTGTTGGTCCATTGTGTTTTCTGAGGTCCAGGGTCAACGCAGCCACATACCAGGAAGTTTTAGAGCACTTCATGCTTCCTGCAGCTGACCAACTTTTTGGAGATGCAGATTTCATTTTCCAACAGGACTTGGCACCTGCACACAGTGCCAAAGCTACCAGTACCTGGTTGAAGGACCATGGTATCCCTGTTCTTAATTGGCCAGCAAACTCTCCTGACCTTAACCCCATAGAAAATCTATGGGGTATTGTGAAGAAGAAGATGCAATACACCAGACCCAACAATTCAGAAGAGCTAAAAGCCACTATTAGAGCAACCTGGGCTATCATAACACCTGAGCAGTGCCACAGACTGATCGACTCCATGCCACGCCGCATTGCTGCAGTAATACAGGCCAAAGGAGGCCCAACTAAATACTGAGTGCTGTACATGCTCATACTTTTCATGTTCATACTTTTCAGTTGGCCAACATTTCTATAAATCCTTTGTTTTTATTGGTCTTCAGTAATATTCTAATTTTCTGATATGATGAATTTGAGATTTTCATTTGTTGTCATTTGTAATCATCAAAATTAAACAAAATAAACATCTGAAATATATGAGTTTGTATGTAATGTATGAATATAATATACAAGTTTCACTTTTTAAATGGAATTACTGAAATCAATCTACTTTTTCATGATATTCTAATTTTATGACCAGCACCTGTAGGTAATAAACCACACAATGTCACCTTACTTAAAGAGGTAGCACAGAATCTTATTATCATAAAAAGGAATAAGCCATATGGGAGCCCAGGTGCAATGTTTTATATTGTTTAAACACAGTATTTCATTGTTTATATTTTAACTCTTCACTAGTATGTTATGCTTATACATTTTTCTAAGGTCCACATTTGTGTGACAATTTATTTCTATAATCTTTTGTTTGCTGTAAACACCAGAATTTCTCCATTGTGGAAAAAATAAAGGGATTTTCTATTCTATTCTATTGTATTCTTTTCTATTTTATTCTATTCGATCTAAAATCACACCAAGATTTTTTACTGTATTATCTGAAATCAGTTTAATCCCATCCAAATGAAGTGACTGACTAATCAGCTTCTTTTTCAAAGACTCTGGTCCAAAGTATATAAATTCTGTTTTGTCGGCATTCAGAAGCAGCAAGTTAAGAGTAATCCAGGTTTTTACGTTTTCAAGACATGCCTGTAATCTATGTAATTCACTTTTCTCTTGATAAAATAGACAACTGAAGCTTTTAAGGAAAAAGCCACTTATCAATTGTTAGTCGATTGATAAGATCAATCAATTATAGAGTAATTCATGAACCGACAACTACATGGCTCTCATATCTCTAATAGGAACAGAATAATTCACTTTTCTCTTGATAAAAGAGACAACTGAAGCTTTCAAGGAAAAAGCCACTTATCAATTGTTAGTCGACTGATAAGATCACTCCATTATAGAGTAATTCATGAACCGATAACTACATGGCTCTCAAATCTCTAATAGGAACAGAATAATCTATGTGATGGGTTAGCTTCATCTGGATTTATAGACAGAGATAGCTGGGTATCATTAGCATGACAGTGGAAGTTAATCCTATGCTGTCTAATAACTCTACCGATTGGGAGCATATATATAGTAAAGATATTTGGTCATAGCACTGATCCCTGTGGTACTCCACAGGTAACCATTGAGCGTGAGCAAGATTTGTCATTAACGTGAACAAACTGAAATCGATCAGATAGATAAGATTTAAACCAGTCTAGTGCTGTTCCTTTAATTCCAACAAAATATTCAATACTTTCTAAAATAATATTATGATCAACTGTATCAAATGCAGCACTGAGATCTAACAGCAAAAGTACTGATACAAGTCCCTAATCTGAGGCCATGAGAATATCATTAGCGACTTTCACCAGAACTGTTTCAGTGTTATGATGAGCTCTAAAGCCAAATGGAAACTTTTCAAAAAAGTTAATTATGGTGTAAGTGGTCTCACACTACTTTGGCAACTACTTTCTCAAGAATTTTAGATAAGAAGGGAAGATTGGATATAGGTCTATAATTGACCATGTCGTCTGGGTCAAGAGACTTTCTTAAGTAAAGTTTTAATTAAAGCAACCTGAAAAGATTTTGGTACATATCCTTGTAACAGGGAGCGATTAATTACATCTGATATGGTGGACAAGATCAAAGGGAATACTTCCTTAAATAACCTGGTTGGTGTAAGCTTTATTCAATGATGATTATAAAGTTAATGTGTGTGCATATAAAACATTGAGGAAATGAGATGCTTCACTTGTTTACTGCAAACTGTCATGAAACGGTGGTGGAAAATTACTGATGTTTGTGCAAGGCTAAATCACAGTTATCAGAAGAGCATTCTGTTCTGTGACTCAATCAGAGGAGCATTCAGTTCTGTGACTGGATCAACTTCGTTATCAGAAGAACACTCTGTTTTGTAACTCACCCCATGTGTTATGAACTGCTAATAAAAAGGCTCTGCAGAGGAAGTCCGTTAGAGAGTTGGGTGTAGCTCTCTGCTTCTGCAGAAGCTGTTAAAAATCTCTTTTCTGTGTGGACTCAGTTCCTCTTTTACGAACCTACATTTTTTAATCTAACAGTTGGAGCATGCAAGTGAAGACTTAGATGAAGACAATAGTTTTGCTAACTCTGAAAGTTCACCAGGATCAAGGCAGTTTAAACCTGGTTCAAATTATTTGGCTACCTCAGATGCTGCCTCATGTTCCAGGGATAAACCAACCATAATCAGAGGAGTGCTAACGATCTTATAATTAATAAGATCAATCTTATTTATAGAGAATTCTTCTGTTCTCACTCTTGAAGGAGGCGGTCGCATTTTCCTGCTGCTCCTGTACCTCCCTGCCTGTCCCTGCTTTGCTGTGTCTTGTCTTTTCTGAGCTCTCTCTTCATACCACCCTAACTAAAAAAAAAATGGAACTGGTCAGGTGATTTCTCAATGCAATTAATCAAATTTATTAGACTGGAAGACAAGGAAAAGTGGACCCTGTCCTGCTTGGACATACTTTGTGGGATACACCATGGACTCCTGGAAGGCGTGCAGGATGGTGTTTCACAACGTTGTCACTGGAGGATGTCGAAGATGCATGGATTTTTGGTTTTATGATACTCTGATTTCTCCTGTTTGGATTTGGAGGATACCTGATGTATCTACAATTACAGAGGATGTTGGTGGCAATTTGGGCAATGATCAGTCTGCCTGTAGCTGTTAAAGTAATCTTGAACGTTATTAAAAAGTGGTCAGAGAGGACAGGGTTGTGAGGAAATATAGTTATTTCTTCACATTGTACGCCATTTGTCTGCACAAGGTCCAAAGTATGAAAATGAGAATGTGTGGGACCATTCACATTTTGAACAAAGCCAATAGAAACTAAGATAGCATTAAAGGCTGCACTTAAGCTATCACCTTCAATGTCAGCATAGATATTAAAATCCATGCTGATACTTACAGTTGGTCAACAATAAAGTCTATCCAAGCATTCAAGTTTTATGTTCCTCTGTGCATCGTCCTGGCTCTTAAAATTCTATACAAATGCCTCCCACTAATGAGAATTCCTTGAAACATCAAACTTCTCAGAAAGTCTTTGTAGGTCATTGCCAGCCTAAAGTACACCTCAATCAGGCTATCTCTATCAATCAAACTTTGTTCCTTTGAGAAGGTATGCTGTGTGTAGGAAGATTATGCTTTAGTATTTTGTGCACACGTTATGGTTTGTGCCAACAAATGAGTATTTCTTGGGAACAAATTTGTATTTTGTGGGAACAACTTAATATTTCGTGGTAACAAATTGGTAAAAAAAAAAAAGAACTTAAAATTTCTGGCACATTTATTTAAAAAATATAATGAAATATCAAATGGTCATAAGTATTTGCACCCTTTGCTGTGGCAATCATATTATTACTAACATTCTGTCCACTTCTTTGGATATTCCTTGAGATGGTTTACTTTTTCATTGGAGTCTAGCTGTGTGTATTTAAATTGGACTTGATTAGGAAAGGCACAAACCTGTCTATGTATGACCTCACAACTCACACTGCATGTCCGAGCAAATGAGTCATGAGGTTTTGAAGGAGCTCAGAGACAGATTTTGACAAGGCACAGATCTGTACAAGGATACAAATTAATTTCTGCTGCACGCAAGGTTCATAAGAACACAGTGGTCTCCAATATTGTTTGGGAGGACCACAACAATACCTAGACCTGATGATTAAGCTAAGCTGATCAATTGTGTTAGTAGAGCCTTGGTGAGAGAGGTGAAAACGAACCCAAAGTTCACTGTGGCTAAACTCCAGAGGTGCAGTAGCAAGATTGGTAAAAGTTCCACAAAGCCAACCATTACTGCAGCCCTCCATCAGTCGCTGCTTCTGGTAGATTGGCCAGATGGAAGCCTCTCCACAATGCAAGAGATATGAAAGCCTGCATAGAGTTTGCAAAAAAAAAGCACATGAAATACCCCCATAATTAGAAATATGACTCTCTCGTCTGGGGAGATGAATATTGAACTTTTTGGCATTCATTCTAAGCTGTATGTGTGGAGAATGCCAGGCAATACTCATGACTTGCCCAATACAATTCCCACTCCGAAACATGGATGTGAAAGCATCATGATATGGGTGTTTTTTTTTTTTTTTTTTTGAGGGACATGACAAGTGGTTGCTATTGAAGGTAAGGTGAATATGGCCAATTACATATATTTCCTGGAACAAAAACCTTATCTAGAGTGCTCAGGACTTCAGATTGGGCAAAAGGTTCACCTTACAACTAGACAATGATCCTAAGCACTCAGCTAAAATAACAAAAGAGTGGCTTCAGAACAACGCCAGTGTTGCCAACTCCTCAGAAAGGAAAGTAGCTATTGGCTGTGCTATAAGTCGCTAGAAGTCGCTGAATGACGTCATTGCCTAATTTGCATAATATATATATATTTTTTCAACTTTTTTTTTTATTTAACTTTTTCTTTTTTCCCTTGTGGTCCACTAAGGACCTTAAAAATCATGCTAAAACATGAACATTTTGAACCATAACATTTTTTTTTTACATTACATTAACAATCTAAATGGAAAAAAAAGACTATAAAGAATCAATGACAATGTGAGCAAATGGTAATTATTGTTTTTTTTTTTTTAACTAATAAGAATTCCCTGCACACACACAGGCTGTGCTTGCCTGCTCACAGAAACAGTGGATCATGGTCATGTTGGTCAAGGCTCTCTATGGCAGGTTCAGCAACTGAGGGAGCTGACTCCAGAGTGGTCAACCTGTGTCGTCAAACCCTGCGCATGCGCGCGGTTCATTTGCTGTCTGGACGCTGAGGGTAAACATGCTGTGTCTCTGACTGTAGCGCTGAGAGGAACTCCTGCGGAAGCGGGAGAACGGGGTTGGGACGGGGGGAGGCGCCCCACGACAGACACCAGAAAAGTCGCTAGATTTGTCGCCAGTCGCTTTTTTGAAAAAGAGTCGCTGGAGGGGTCTGAAAAGTCGCTAAATATAGCGACAAAGTCGCTGAGTTGGCAACACTGAACAACGCTATGACCAGTCTTGACTGGCCCAGCCAGAACCCTGACAAATTCAAAAGAGCATTTTTGAAAAAACCTGAAAATGGCTGTCCACCAATGGTCACCATCCAACCTGAAAGAACTGAAGGGTGTCTACAAGGAAGAATAGCAGTGGATCCCCAAATGCTGATTTAAAAACTTGGTGCATCATTCCCAGAAGAACCATCTGTACTAGCTCAAAAAGGCACTTACTGAGCAAAGAGTGTGAATGCTTATGACCATGTGATATTTCAGTATTTTTATATTTCAATCCAATTCAATTCAATTTATTTATATAGCGCCAAATTCACAACACATGTCATCTCAAGGCACTTTACAGTTCAACCAGATCATACAGTCAAATTGATACAAAGTTTTCTGTCTAAGGAAAACCAGTTGATTGCATTGACTCATTGACTCAAATACAATCCCTCACACTAAGCATGCTTGTAGCGACAGTGGAGAGGAAAAACTCCCTTTTAACAGGAAGAAACCTCCAGCAGAACCAGGCTCAGTGTGAGCGGCCATCTGCCGAGGCCGACTGGGGTTCAAGGAGACAGAAGCAGAGATACAAAAAGCAGCTGTAAAAGGCGGCCCCGTCCAGGAAACACACAGCCAGGCAGACGAGCTCCGAGCCAGCTCCCATTCCAGAGGACGAAGAGAGCACATCCACTCAGTCACGGTCAGAGAAACAGGACCACACTGGAAAACAGGCCGATCTCCAACATCTATAAACAAGGGTGTTGATGGAAGCAGCACAGCTGATGTTTCTTTCCAGGATGACGTCACAGCCAAACAGGAACAGACGAGGCAAAGCTACTCTGAGGAAAAGCAGAGAGAGCAGAAGGTTAAATAACAGATATACAAACATGTCTACATTTCAGGTTTTTTTTCAGTTCAGGTGGGATGCTGAGTGTACATTCATGAGAATTAATATGAAATGTTTGTTGTTTTTTCGCAAATGGCTGCAGTGAAACAGATTGAAAAATTGAAAGGGGTTTGAATACTACTTTCAATTATACTTTGAATCTAAATCGTATTACTTTTTTTGTCATGAAACTTAAGCCAGTCATCATGATGATGATAACTGGCTTAAGTACTAATTTCATTATCCTGCCTAACTCTGTTACATTAGCGTTTCTGATTTCCTGTTCTACCTCTCAACCTCTGAGCCTTCCTTTTCCCATCTGATTAGTTTTAACTTGCCTGCTTTTAGTAATCAGGCAAGATTATTCTTAAGTCAGTAGTGAGAATAATTCAGCGTTATCTTAGTATTTCTTAGACTTAGAAAGAGTTTATTTTCATTTGGTATACACAGAGTGTATACAAAAAGAGCTTGGGACGCACAGTGCTGGGATGAAATGTCTTTAATGGAGGGAAAAGCAGCCCCAATGATCTTCTCTGCAGTTCTAACTACCCTCCTCACCTTCTTCCAGTCTAAAGCGCTGCAGCCTCCACACTATACAGTGAGACAGCTGGTCAGAACGTTCTCTATGGTGCTTCTGTAGAAGGTGATGAGGATGGGTGGAGGCAGGGGGGCTCTCTTCATCCTCTGCAGGAAGTACATGCGCTTTTGTGACCTTTTGATCAGTGAGGCAGCGTTTACAGTCCAGGTAACGATGTCTGTGATTTTCCCCCACCAGGAATTTGGTGCTGTTGACGACTACAGCTGAGCTGTTGAAGGGTAGTGTAGCGTGGTTAGGCAGGTTCCTCCTGAAGTCAATGATGAACTCCTTTTTTTTCTCCGTATTCAGGATCAGGTTATTATCTCTGCATGAGTCCACCAGCTGCTCCACCTCCTCTCTGTAGTCCTGGTTGTTGTCGTCTTTAATGAGGCCCACCACCTTGGTGTCGTCAGCAAACTTCACGATGTGAACCTGGCGACACAGTCATGAGTCATCAGAGTGAACAGCAGGGGCCTCAGGATGCAGCCCTCTTTTTTCAAATTCCACCAGCAGATATTTCAAAAATAAATGTCCACATTAATTTTTTAGGATTTCATACCTTTAGCTTAATAAAACCCAACACACTGTTATGGGGAGGAAGGTCACTTTTGTTTAATGGATCAAACAGACTTTTACTGAAACAATTTATCAGTAAACATTTTAAAATGACAGCTACAATTCCCCACTCCCAAAGACACAAAGAAACAATTGCGATTGAAACTGTTTTGGACATGAATTTTTCCACAGTCAGTTACAGTAAACTGACATGTAATCTAAAAGTGCCATCAGTGCCTCACCTTTGTCAGTAAGTTGGTCTGTTTCTCAACCAGCAGCAATAATTCTTTAAAAGGTGTCCATTTCACTTTTATGAGTGTGATTGATCTTCTTTGTAAAAGAAAGTTTAACAGGATAGTATAATTATATACAGTAACATATTACATACCTTGGTTAGGCTGTCAACATTTTGTGTACTTAGTTTCATTATCAATGTCCTCAATTAAATTTGGATGAATCCTCTCAAATAGAATTAAAAACCCTCATAAATCATCTCTTGCATTGAAATGTTCCACTTATTTATTTCGGAGACAATAAATGTATTTCAAATAACAGGATTTCATATGGTTTATTCAATTTCAAGACAATAAGGTGCTGTGCTACCTCTTTAAGTAAGGTGACATTGTGTGGTTTTATTACCGAGATTTTCCACAGTCGTAACAGACAAGTGTACTTGTCTAAAAGCTGCGGGGAAATACACTTTATCATGTTCATTTTGTTAATATGAAAGGTAAGGCGCAACCTGAATCAATTTGTATCACAGAAGCCACTATAACACTTTATTGTATTGTTTGGTGGATATTTCAAGGACTACCGCATAAAATGATTTAACTTGGTATAGTATTGATAAGAATTATCTTTACAGTCTTACTTTCAGTAAATGTGGGTGTGGCAGTGGTAAAACAGAACAAAAGACACAAGACTTGCATATTAGACTTAACAATATCAAAAGAAATTGACCCTTTTAATTGTAAAACAGATGAGTTGATCTTCTGATTAAATGAAGATAAAATATTGAAAACATATTTTTTTGACAGAACTATGTCAATAAAGCAGATATAGTTCTTCTATGGCATTTTTAACAGTTGGAAAAGCAACAGTATCCACATCTGAAAAAAAAAAAAAACATTTAAGTTTGCACTGCATCATTTCTGATTTTCCTGGAACTCATGACTTAAACATCAGTTTAGATATGAACTAGAGAACTGAATATGCAAAACAACAAATAATGGGTAGGTTTTAAAATAGGAGGTGAGGCTCTACTGTATACATCCTTAGTATTTGACAGGCCAGGATAAAATTAGAAAAGCACTTTTTTATATTAACAAATAAACTTGTAATGGGCTGTTATCGGCATTAACGTGCTGCGTTAAAGCCAGGCTCTTATCGGGCGATATAAAAAATATGACCGTTATTCACATATTTGAGTTTAGAGCTTGGTCTATACTAGGTAAGCTATGATGACTTTCATATTTTTCATCATTTTAGAGGGGATGCAGGGGTTGATGTTAAGGATTTTTACCACTTGCCCTTTGGGCAAGTGACTTTCACACTTCATTTGGCCAGAAACAATTTTTACTTGCCCAGTATAATGTTTGATAAATATAGTTCCTAATATTCATTTTTGTATATATATCAATAAAACATGTTTTTTTTATTTTTATCTTTTTTGTAATTCAGTATTTTTTAAGTCTACAGGTTCCTGGTGTGTATATGCATGCGTCAGATAATGAACTCAAGCCTGCATTACCGTGTTAACATGCTTTTCAATCGTTCCTGCACATTCTTTTCAAACTAAACCTTGCTCTAAACTGTTGCGTGCTTGGAAAAATATAAATTGTAATGTTAAAAATCCCAAAATAACTTGACAAGTTAAAAAACTTACTATAAATCACAAGACAGAAGTCAATGTCACAAATGAATAACTTTTATTTTAGAGTCACGTTATGTTTATACAAGATAATACTATTAATATAATGTGACTTTTCTATACATAGTTATTTTATACAGGGTTTCCACAGTCTTACATAATTTCTGAATTCCCTGACTTTTAACTGACTCAAGATTAATTTTCCCTGACAAAATAAATGCAGCAACCAACAATAGTAATAATATATGTTTAGCTCTATAACATTTAAATGCACCTCTCCAATGTCTAAGAAAAAAATTTATGAACTTTTTTTAATGTATAACCTGCATCACTGTACAGAAGACTGCCATATGATAGCCATATTTACACTGCGCATGGCATACAATTATGCCAATTTTCCTAATCCCTGACCGAAAATTTTTAATCTAGGGTTATCTGGTTGGTGGGTGAAATGGGTGGAGGGTAAAATAGGTGGTGGGTGTGTTACTGTACTTAATTTTTTTTGCCTTGTTGTTGTTTTTTAGCCTGCCAAGTCAAAACAAATGTGTATCATTCACACCAATTTCCGGACAAAAATCACACCATCTGGCAGAAAATCACGCGGCTTTTTCAAATCACACGAGAATGTGTTCGAAACAACAAAAATGGCGCGGGCAACGCTTCTGGGTCGTTTTCATTGAATGTCTGTTTTTTTAAAGTAATTTTGAATGATAATTTTTTTTGCGATCATTGCACAATTTGTACTCTCCCAACGATAAAAACTACTTGCTCCGGGAGGTCTGTCAGGACATATGATCACTACTTTTCGCTCCCTGTTTGTCATGTAACTACACCTCTTCAAACGGTGCCCGCACCATCTTTGCTATTTGTCGTCGCTGTCGACAGAGGGCCGCTCAGACAACGAAGTCCAAAATGCTTTGCATGGAGAGCTCTCCTCGCAAAGAAAATCTACTCATCTAGTGACCATGGATGATCACTACTTTTCAAGTTGCAAAGTGGGAAATTTCCAATCCACTACTTTATCCACTAGAGTTCAAACACAAATTTATGTCTTAACCCTTGTGGCTTAACCACTATATAGTGCAATATATAGTGATTAGGGCAGACTTTCGGACACAACCTTAGTCATCTGTAGACTTTGTATATGGCATATAACACCAGACTTGTCATGATTGGTTCTCAGAGAAGCCCAATATGCAGAACACCATGGAAACAGATGGAAAATATTATAATGTTTATTTAAAACACAAGTACATTAATCAGGTGAACTGGAACTGGTTCTGGCCGGGGACAGGTTCACTGGAGTCTGTGAGGATGACAGTTCAGTTAGCGTTGGCACTGAGGAGTTTGCGTTTGGAAGTTTCAGAAGATTACCTTGAGGAGTCCGGGTTTCTCTTTGAGGAAGGAACTGTTCGGTCCAGAGACTGATTTGTTCAGCAGAGTTCAATAACCGCTTCAGCGTCTTACTTCTGACTTGAATGCAGACCTTGGGTTTTGGTTTCCAGCTCTTAGCCAAGAGCTGCAGAGGAATCCAGAGGAGAGTCTTCAGGTTTGGCTCTGAGGGCAGGCTCGGCAGGTTAAGCTCATCCAGAGCTTCCAAGGGAACAGGTTTCCTGTGAGAGCACAGACAACGAGAGGTTAGAAGAGAGACTGATCACTAGGGAGATCACTAGAGATTCTCAGGAGGTTCTAGGCTTAGGTGCTAACCAAACTGGATCAACACTGCGGCGTTGAGGCAAGGTCTGAAGGCCGGTTATATACTGCAGGTCCTCCTGATGATGAGATACGCCTCAGGTGTGTTGGGGGCTCAGCTTCAGGAGGATCCACGGCGCACTCTGCTGGAGACGGATGGTACCGCTCCAGATCCCAACAAGACTGATCTTAAAAATCAAAGAAAAGTTCCAGCATTCTGTCTCGCTGTCAGTAAAGGATCTATTTATGCCAAGTTTTGGTCGACATCACCATACCAGACTTAACAGAAATGTCTGCCCTCTGAGTGGGTAAAACTGACGAAGACGGGAACTAGAGAGCCTAAACTTAATAAGACTCAACTGTTGCATAATAGAATAAGAATATAAAATATTGATGTATCATGAACCTAGCTATTCTGAAAAATAAAACCTATATGCAGAGGAAAGTGCAAGAAAGTGAATATAAACTTATAAAGTAAAATGCTTGGATCTTTATACAATTTGGTTTAATATATAAACCAAACTGAACATTATATTCAATTCAATTGAGTTTATTTACATAGCACCAATTCACAACACATGTTATCTCAAGGCACTTTACAATTCAACCAGATCATACAGTCAAATTCATTCAAAGTTTTCTATCTATGTAAAACCAGTTGATTGCATCGACTCATTGACTCAAATGCAATGCCTCACACTAAGCATACTTGTAGCGACAGTGGAGAGGAAAAACTCCCTTTTAACAGGAAGAAACCTCCAGCAGAACCAGGCTCAGTGTGAGCGGTGTTGATAGCAGCTGATGTTTTTCTCTAGGATGGTGTCACAGCCAAACAGGAACAGACGAGGCAAAGCTACTATGAGAAAAGTTGATAACTAAAAGATCTGCCTCCTATTCTATTTTTAGAAATTCTAGGAACCACTAGTAAACCTGCAGATTGAGAGCGAAGTGCTCTTTTAGGAACATAAGGAACAATCAGATCTCTGATATAAGATGGAGCTTGGCCATTTAGGGCTTTACATGTGAGAAGGAGGATTTTAAATTCTATTCTGGATTTAACAGGAAGCCAATGAAGAGAAGCCAGGATAGGAGAGATATGATCTCTCTTTTCAGTTTTCATCAGAACTCTGGCTGCAGAATTTTGGATCAGCTGAAGGCTTTTAACTACAGTTTGTGGACTTCCTGATAGAAAAGAATTACAATAGTCCAGCCTTGAAGTAACAAATGCGTGGACTAGTTTCTCAGCATCACCCCTGGACAGGATACTTCTAAATTTTGCAATACTATTCAGATGAAAGAAGGAAATTCTAGAAACCTCTTTTAGATGGGATTTAAATGACAGGTCCTGATCAAAAATAACACCAAGATTTTTTACTTTATTATCAGTTTATTCCCATCCAAATGAAGTTATTGACTAATCAGCTAATTTTTCCAAAGTGTGGTCCAAAGACTATAACTTCTGTTTTGTCTGCATTCAGAAGGAGAAAGTTAAGAGTCATCCAGGTTTTTATGTCTTCAAGACATGCCTGTAATCTATGTAATGAATCTGGATTTATAGACAGATATAGCTGTGTATCATCAGCATAACAGTGGAAATTAATCCCATGCTGTCTAATAACTCTACCGATTGGGAGCATATATAAAGTAAAGAGAACTGGTCCTAGCACTGATCCCTGTGGCACTCCACAGGTAACCTTTGAGCATAAGGAAGATTTGTCATGAACGTGAACAAACAGAAATCGATCAGATAGATAAGATTTAAACCAGTCTAGTGCTGCTCGTTTAATTCCAACAAAATATTTAAGTCTTTCTAAAAGAATTTGATGGTCAACTGTATCAAATGCAGCACTGAGATCCAACAGGACAAGCACAGATACAAGTCCATTATCTGAAGCAATGAGAATATAATTAGCAACCTTCACCAGAGCGGTTTCAGTGCTATCAAGAGCTCTAAAGCCAGACTGAAACTCTTCAAAAAGTTCATTTTAGTGTAAGTGATCGCACACTTGTTTGGCAACTACTTTCTCAAGAATTTTAGATAAGAAAGGAAGATTGGATATAGGTCTATAATTGACCAAGTCATCTGGGTCAATCTGTTTCTTAAGCAGAGGTTTAATTAAAGCAACCTTTAAAGCCTTTGGTACATATTCATGTAACAGGGATAGATTAATCACATCTACAATGGAGGAGGAGATCAAAGGGAATGCATCCTTAAATAACCTAGTTGGAACTGGATTTAACATACAAGTTGAAGGCTTAGATGAAGACAATAGTTTTGTTAACTCTGAAAGTTCTACTGGATCAAACCAGTTAAAACTTGGTTCAGATTCCATGACCTCAGATGCTGCCCCACCCTCAGGAGACAAACCAATTGCGGATTAAGGAGTGCTAATGATCTTATTTTTAATAAGATCAATCTTATTTATAAAGAATCCCATAAAATCATTACTTCTAGGAGCAGGTGAAATGGACGGTTCAACTAAGCTATGGCTCTGGGTGAGTTTGGCAACTGTATTAAAAATAAATCTAGGATTATTCTTATTCTCCTCTATTAATGAGGAGAAATATGCTGCTTTTGCTTGCTCTTGCTATAAGAGGACAAAGGGTCCTCTTATACAGCAGTAAACTATTTTTTCTGACTGGGTAGGATTCCCGTTGGCCTGTGGAGCAATATTTTCTCTCCAGTTTCCTAGCATTTTGCTTGCGCAACTCTGCATTAAACCAAGGAGCCAGCTTTATATTTTTATGGTTTATATTTTCAAAGGAGCTGTGTTGTCTAAGGCAGTACACAGAGAACTAGCAACCCGATCAACAAAATCAGCAGCACTGATCAGTGACACAGAAAGTGAAGCAGATTCTTTAAATCTGGGGGTAGATGTCTAACATTGGTAAAGATTTTGGATGGATGGATGGATGGACGGATGGACGGACGGACGGACGGACGGACGGACGGACGGTTGGTTGGTTGGTTGGTTGGTTGGTTTGTTTGTTTGTTTCCAGGACAAAAGTTCTGGCTTAGAGATCCCTGCAGTTCAAACTGTGTGCTGCTAATCACACAATGGAAAAATATTTGTTGTTATTTTTATTATTTTGTTTAGGTAAAATAATTCCTCAGAATTTAGCCCAAACCTAACAACCATGTGTTGGTGTGTATACAAATCTGATATGGAGTAGATGTAAGGATGTGAGGTTTTTTCTCCCCACAACTTCTAAAATTTACTTTTTGGGAGATGATAGTACATATAAAATCGCTTAATGTTACATAGAAAATATTAGAAATATCAGAGGCTCATCTTCCCAAATTAAGAGTTGTAGTATGATCCAGATCGGTTTTGTAGAAGAAATTATTGGGCAACGAATTGTTGATCCAGAGAAGCTGAATCTGTGAATGTCTTTCTAACTGTACCAACGTTTCTTACTTTGATCCTGAGAGGCTCTTTTATTGTTTCGCAAAACAAAATATGGCTCCATATCCTTGCTCAAGCTTAATTACACAGCAGTAAGTGCTTTTTTTTTTCCTCCGGGTAGCTCTTACTTCTTGGCGCTTTGGCCACAAATAAGTAACCACATCCGGTGTCAGAATATGAACAAACGACCACAAACAAGCCTTTTTATGGTTCTATTAAAAAGCATTTCAGTTTTTTTATTTCTGAAATGGAAAATGAAATTCAAGTCATTTTTCAAATTAAAAGTTTCCCTTTTTGGCAATCAAAAAGAGAAACACTTTAAATTTAGATTTTCCTTTTGCATTTTAAAACAAAAGTTTAATTGCCATTTGTTTTTGTTTTTTTTTATTCCTGTTTCTGAAACAAAATCCAATGACCAAAAGATTCACAGACCCTGCAGCATTGGGACCCTACATGGAACTGTTTTGGAATCATTTCTGTCAACCTCTATACCAGCGTCTCTTAAGTCTGGACCTCTGGGCCATCTGTCCTACATGTTTTAGATGTCTCCCTGTCTCAAACCATCTGAACTGAATGAAATGGTGATGTACAGGGTTTTTTCAACATTTGATAGCCAGTGAGGAGTTATTGGAGTCATTTAACCCAGGTGTGATTGAGCAGAGATACATCTAAAACATTATGCCCTGATGATTAGGGTTAAGAAACCCTGCTCTACACTAATGACTACTCCATCACCCATCCAGGGTCCTAGCTTTAAAAGTTCTCAGATGCTCCTGCCATGAGATCTGTCTAGATACTTTTTTGAGTGCAGAGGTACCGTCATAGTCCTTAATTGACTATTGGAGGTTTTAGTGGTTGGATAAGCTCATGAGGAGGGTCAGTTCTAAGCTCATGCAAAGCTGGAGAGCTCATTCAATGACAGACCTAGATGGTCCTGGTTATGATCCCATCTGCAGTCAGGCATATCTTACAGATATGCCTGACTGCAGATGGGAATGTCTATTTGCATTTTTATCTGCTCTGAAGGTTTGTTCGTACAGTTAAACTTAATGCAGTTTTCAGATCATTCTGCTGTTATTCAGTTTAATGTTTTTAACTTAAACATTTCTGTTTTTACTGGACTACACCTTTTCTAATGAACAACGGATCAGTACATGTGTTTCTCTTCTTTTTTTGTCAACATATTTTATTGAACATTTTTATATTTTACAATATGACATTCCTGAACAGTTGGCTGACAAGAAAACCCTTAATCCCCCAGACTAACATCCACTCTAGCCCTTTACAATATTGATTTTTGAAGCCTAGGAAGTGTGTTGCTCCAAATATATGATGGAATAAGGACATTAATATCGGTAAGAAAGGAATTGGATATAAACAAGGCATTGAACCAAATATAGAAAAAGGGTCAATGTTCATCTTTATGCTTTGTCTCCATCCAAAGTTAGTTGGCTTTTGTCCAACTTTTTTCTATGTTGATTTTATATCCCAAGAAGCTTTGAAAATGTTTAGGTGTATCCAAAACATGAGGTATAAAATTGACTGGGTCAGAAATATATAGCAAGAGGTCATCCGCATATAAAGAGATCTTATGTTTAACACCTTCCATCCTTATGCATGGAACATAACAGTCTTCTTTTAGCGTGATAGAGGGTGGAATAATGGGCATCCCTGCAGTTTTCCTCATGTCAGAGGGAAAAAAAACTGGATCTTAAAAAGTTAGTGCATAAACAGCCCTGTGTTGGTGTGTAGAGCAGCAAAATCCATGAAGTGAAGTGATTCACAGAAGCCAGATTTTTTCAGAGTAAATCACAGGTAAGAGCACTCCACACGATCAAGGGCCTTTTTTGCATCCAAAGGAACTAAAGCCTCTAGGACATGTAATGGGGAGTGAGAAAATGAGAAGACGTCAAACATTCGCAAAAGAGTGTTGGTTCCTTATAAAACCTGTTTGGTCTTTTGGGATTATGCTGTGTATAACTGACTGAAGTTGGCAAGTGAAAATTTTTGCTAGTATTTTTACGTCAACCTTTAAAAGTGAAATGGGTCTCTAAGATGAGCAGTTGTCCAAGCCTGTGCCTTGTTTGTGTATTGGTAAAATAGAAGCCTGTCTGAGAGAAGGGGGCAGAATTTCCTGTTGAAATTAGTCATTATACATATGAAGCAACAAAGAGGCTAATTTTGTTGAGAATTGTTTATGAAATTCAACCAAAAAGGTTTCAGGCCCCGGTGACTTTTTGATTTGACAGCCTTTCAATTCTCGTTTACTGTAATAGTAGAGTCTAGAACAGACTCAATAGTCAGCTTGGGCATTTCTATATTGTCAAAGAAGGGCAACATTGATGAGTGATTTAATAGACCGTCTGATGTACAGTATGTATATAAGTGAGAGTAAAAATTCATGAATGTGTCATTTATTTCAAGGGGATACAATGTTAGTTAGTTAGCTGTACTTCTAATTTGAATAATTATTTGAGCAGCTCTTCTGCCTTTCAGATAGTTTGCCAGCAGACAACCAGCTTTTTCTCCATGTTCATACAGTATATCACACCTCGGGCTGCATGTAGCATTTTCACTGCCTTAGAAGTTGAGATCAAATCAAACTCCGTTTATGCTTCAAGTTTCTGTTTATTCAGATCGCTAGTTTGCAATCAAGCATATTGGTTGTCTATGTCAGAAATTTACTGCATCAATTCTTGCTTGAGCCCATTAGTTGTTCTCCTAGAGTGGGCAGAGTATGAGATGATCTCACCTCTCAGGACAGCCTTTAAAGCTCCCAGAGTAAACTTGAATTTATATTGTTAACCTGTTTTGTCCCTAGGTAATTGTCTATTTTTTTTATTTATATGTGCAGTAAAGTGTCATCTTATAAAAGTAAAGGGTCTAGCCTCCAGGAACGAAATTATTTAGAGCTAGAACTAAACTTGAATTCTAGGGTTAAAGGAGAATTATCAAAGATTAGCGTTACTCAGTTGTAGTCACCAAGGGCAATAGGTCTTTATCGATTACAAAGTTATGAGTACGCAAGTGAGATTTGTGTACATGGGAATAGAACAAGAACTGTTTGTCAACTGGATGCAGGTGTCGCCATAGATCAACAAGACCATACTGGAACATAGATTCCAAAAGAGCCTCTGTCATCTTTGTTGGTGTGGGATCCTTAGGGTTGGATTTATCTAGAGTTGGGTTTAGAACAGTGTTCAGCTCGACTCCCAGTATCAAATAGTTAGACTTTACTATTTTAACTGAAGAAAGTAGTGCTAAAAAATAAAAATAACACAAAATCTGTCTGGATTCTCGTGTAAGTGAAGTAGAGGCACAGAACCAAACAAAACAAAATAAACTGACAAGAGTATACTGTAAGAGATCAAAATGAAACAAGATGCTCTCAGCCCTCCCCTTATTTTCACCCCCCTAAATGGAGTGAACAGGGTATTAATCGTTCCAAGGACCTCCCAGAAGATCACACTAAAGAACAACATTCTAAACTCCACCCTAAGAAACTCCAGAGCAAGTAAAATCTGGTAAAATTGGGGTTTCACTCTCAAAGCCTTGTCCAGCTCAGGCAGTCTGATAAACGATGGGCCTTGTAACACATCCGAAAAGACCTTCGGAATTGTCTGGTATGCCAATAATGTGTCAGTTATTTCTATGAGGACGATTTTTGAGGTTCTACTCTCTTAGCCAGTGGTTCTCTCTTCTCCTTCTCCAAACTGTCAACTCACTGTCGTCAGACAGGCTCGTTTCCAGGAATCTAACTTTTTGCTAACATCATACAGAGTAGCATTGATGGGAGATATTTCCTTGAGAATGGCTGGTCTGTTCCTCTCCAGTTCAGCCTGCAGTATAGACATAGGGACAGAGGGCTCGATGGTTCCATTTCTTGTTCTTTAGCATTAGGTTGCTTCGTAGTGTCACCCAAAATATTGCTCTGGGATTTCTCTGTATGTCTGCTCTAGTCCGCCATGACCCCCGGAAGCCATGTGTTTCTGTTCTAGTCTGTTTTGCAAATTTCATTTAAATTTTTATCTTTTCATATAATTTAGTCTTGTTTTTATGTCTTGTGTCCTCCAGTTTTTTTTTTCTTTTTACCACTGTCATTCCAAAAATGTCGTGACTGTGAGACAATAAAGATAGAACTTATCTTAAGTTCACATGCCACAACCATAAACAACTGTACCAACTGTACCACTCTACCATTTTGAATAATAAAATAACTTCAATAAAACTTTGGTGTGTGAACAAGTCCTTTTCTGTCCGCTGTACAGAAGATTTACTGTAATACTAGTTACATATATCTCTTCTGCGATCTCTTTTCCAAATACTACATTTCAATAAGATTTAGAGAAGATTAAATAGGTGTTCATAGGTGGTCAGTCTATAATACCAATAAATCACACTTTGAGAATACAAAAACTCATGCTTGTACTTGTATATAATAAAATACCTAATAAACACATTAACTGTAATAAAAAAATCAAATAATTGGTTTTGACTTACAGTAAAAAACCGAGGTCATTATACTTGCTAATTTTATTTATAACATAAAAAAATCTGCATTTATTTTTTGTTTGGTCTACATAATAATATCATGTTGCTTTTACATTTAAATTTCATTTACTGTATAAAAAAATGAATATTTTTTTTCTAATTTTGATTTTACAAAATTAGAAAAACTTCACGAAATTAAGTTCTATTTACTTGGATTTTATTTTTCAGCAAACTCCATTTATTTATTATTTTATTTTATTTTTCAGGTAAATATAGGTACTTTAAACAAATAACAATTATGCTTGACCAACATCAATAAATTATTCAAATAGTTGCCTTAAAGTCATTATTTTATGTAGATAGAGCAGAAAATTTCTATCAGTGCTGACTTCCAAAGTAAATGATAAATATTTAAAATCAATTTTAAATTTTACATCAGAGTAATTATAAAAGGGCAAAGAGGAATGTATTTACTTTGCTCCAGTTATATAAATAATTTTTATTGTTATTTGTCAGATATGTCAGAGATAGTAATAAATTTGATCAGCTGTAGTAAAACAAGTTCTGCACCTTCTGTCTGACTGTCAGAGCTGGACAGAAAGCTTGTTCTCAAATACAAGGTCTTAAAATTTTCTCAGCAAAAAGAAATATGGTTTTAAGATAGTTTACGATATTTATAGTTTTAAATGTTCTCCAAAGTCATGTAAAATAAAACTGGTAATGTTTTAGATATAAAATTTTTTATAAAGAAGTAAGGTAAGGCTTGCTTTTCTGTATGTCAACCTAAAATACCTTAGAAATAATTAGCTGATCAGATCTATACTCTTTGTACTACTTTGTTGGATTCATCCCTGTTATTTAAAGAGCTTATTATTAAATTAAGTTTTCTATCCGTCGATACAAGTGAAGATTGATCATTTTTGTTATTTAATTAAAATATTAAACTTGTGCAAATAAATTGTTGCCAGTGACTGATATTTCAAGAATTTATTTCTTATCATCTGATAATTCTATCCTATAGCTAATTAAAGTATTTTAATACAGAAATGGAATGCTTGGGCCATTACCTTTCAAGGACACTGATTTCATAGTTTTATTAGACACTTACTGGCAGCACAACAGAAGGTCTCTGATAACAGAGAGTTCCTTAAAATGATATCAAAATGAAGATAAGAATTGTCCCGCAGTGGGGGAAATTGAGTGTCACAGTGGCAAAAAGAAGTAGACAGAAGACACGAAAACATACATGCAAAACTAAAAATTACAAAAAACAACAAAAATAAAAAATCATCTGGACACCAGAAGGAAAAAAAACATCACATGCAGGTAAAAAGATAGAAGGGAAGAAAGAAGGAAAGAAAGAAGTCGAATATAACTTAGGAAAGCCGGATTATTAATATTGTGAAGGTGGGTTTTTTTCACTGAGGTTTTGGAGTCAGTTCTAGTTCTTCAAAAGTTGTAACTGAACAGGTGGAATATATATGGGAGAAAGAGACAATGGGAGGACTAATTAGCTAACAGGGAGCAGATTCAGAGGCTGCACAGTGGAACAGTGGGTAGCACAGATGCCTTGCATAAATGCGGTTTCGGGTTCGATTTATGGCTCCGGGTCCTCCCTGTCCATGTGTGTGTTCTATGCAGGTTCTGTGGCTTTCTCCCACAGTCCAAAAACATGACTGGTTAATTGTCTTCTCTACATTCTCCTTAGGGTTGAGTGTACGTGAATGGTTGTTTTTCCTGTTTGTCTCTGTGTTGCCCTGCAATAGACTGGCAACCTGTCCAAGGTGTACCCCACCTGTTGCCCATTGACAGTCGGAGATAGGCACTAGCACCCCTCCTGACCCCAGCTGGCATAAGGGTGATGGAAAATGGATGGATGGGGCAGATGTAGACAGAAGTTAATGGAAAAGGAAAGGAAACTAGGGAACAACAAAGAATAACAAGGGAGAAACAAAAGTACCTTCAAATAGGACAATCCTTGCTGCCGAACATTTATGATAATTTTACGGCGTGGAACATATAGCTATCATCTCAGTGCAATCCATGGACCATGGGTGCACTGCTAGCAGTTAAGGGTTTCAGCTAATGAAAACAATTGAGAAAATGCAATTTTATTCTCAAAGAATGAGAAATAAACAGCTCCACTGCATTTTTTCCAAGTGCAAGGACAAAAAAGACAAAGAGAAGGAAGAGAATTGGTAACAATAAAAAAGCTTGGCAATAAAAAAGCCCTGGTTTAGATAGATGCAGTAGCTACTATTGGCAGATTCTGACTTGCATGTAACGCTTAGAAAAAATTTGCAATGTAATATAAATACTGTAGGACAGAGATTACTTATGATATATGAATCCCAATGGAAATAAGGTTTATGGAAGAAGCCAAAGCTAACAGAAGTTACAGAACCTTGTATCATGTTTAATTTAAGCAGAAGGCAGAGATCTCTTTGCTGTCAACTAAGAGCTAGCAAATTACCTCTGGCTGTTGATTTCAGGGCATGTTTTTGTGAATTTTTTATCTCAAGGTTGTGGAAGATGAATTTCATTATTTTTCTATATTCTCTTTTCAATTGTGATTTAATTGGGTTTGCTCTGATGAAATCTTTGAGGGGCAGGTGTAGAATGAAACTATTAAAACAACATAGACATATTTTTAAACTCTTCATTACGTGCTGGAGCACATTCTGCATATTGGATTGGTGTCATTAAACAAGTCCATCATAGAAGTCAGAAGGAGTAAATTCTGAGGGAGCAACATTGCCCATGCTTTACGCAGTGATAACTACTGAACGTAGATCATAAGGTGCAGATCACCATTTCTGGTTTAGATCGGTTCTTAAATGAGTTTCTACTTCGACAGAACAATGCAGAAACCTAACAGATGGACCATAATGTCTTACTTTTTAATTTGTTTCCATTGTATTGCACAAACTAAGGCTGAATCAATTCAAGTTGCAATATTAGGAGGTATAGAGTGCCAATATGAGCTAGAAGCCGAGCAAAACTCTTCTTTTTTAATGGTCTCAAGCTCCAGCAAAAGGAGGGATAGGATGTAAGACACTAGAATGAGTTGGAAATTTTAAAGAACACCATTTGAAGCCTTTATTTGCATATGTGCATGCACAGTCCAAAGAAAGATGAAATGTGGAAAAATATGTAGAAACAATTTTGTAGAAAAAGACATTTGATTCATATCGTGGGATATGCTATAACAATAAATAATAATTAAACTGTATTAATCACTCTGCATTTAACCCGTCACCTTGGGGAGAAATGGGCTTACATTGTGGAGCGCCCAGGGAGCAGTGTGGGGTTTAGGGTCTTGCTCACACCCAGAGTGGCAGTCTGTGGAAGTGCAGCTCAAACTCAAAACCTCTGTAGCTGGTAACAGTTCACTTAAAGGTTTTTGGGAAAATTAATTAAAGACGATGTTAGTGATTTGTGGCTCCTGAATCTATCATTCTATCAAAATGTTTCATCTTTACATGAATAATACTGTAAAAATATAAATATTTTCATTCAGTTCAACTATTTAAAAGAACTGACATATGAAAGATAAAAGTGATAGTTTAAACAATTAAACCAAATGTAAATTCATAACATATTTATTAAAACAGATTTTGAACAAACATTAAATCAACACATACATACAACATGAACAAAAAGGAAAAACAAACAAACATGAGAATATCTGTTTCCTCTCCTGCAAAAAGTGCCACCTATTTTTTTTTTAAATATCTACTCTGTGGCCTCTGATGGTTCCAGATTAAGCGTGACAGTGCTGCTTTCATACAATAAGTTATGAATTTGAAATTTTACAAAGTCCTTTGACTCAGGTGGAACCTTTTTCAGGAGAGGAAGCAGAGAACGCAGAAAATAATCGTCCTCATAGCAGGGGTCGTACGTGGTTTTTTGATTTCAGGACCTCCAACATCTCCCTCTCAAAGTCTGTGGGCTCATCATGCTGCCTTTTCCGGACCCTCTTCTTCGATGGACCTTAAAAGCAGACAGTATAATTAGACCAGAATATAGGATTTTGGGGATCACAAAATAAGGTTTCATTTTATCTGGTGTTTCACTGCACAACAACAGACAGAAGAGAAGAAAGTACTTCACTGATTCCAAACACACGTGATGATGCAGGAGCAGACGATGGTCCAGGAGCAGACGATGGTCCAGGAGCAGACGATAGTCCAGGAGCAGACGATGGTCCAGGAGCAGAGGATGGTCCAGGAGCAGACGATGGTCCAGCCAGCTCAGAAGAAGAGGCAGACAGCTTAGCAAGCTGGTTCTGAGACACTGTTGTTGCTGTTTCTGTCAATATATTTATTAAAACAATTTAATAATATGAACCACTATGAATCAAACTGAGGAGATGAAACCTGATAATTTTTTAACTGTCTCACTAAACAAACCTCTGGCGTCAGATAGCCCTTAACACTCCTCTGGCTCCTCTGGGTGGCTGTACTCAGCGGCCTGCTCCTCCTCAACCCTTCCTTGCATGTTGCTGGTGGTCTCTCGCGGAGTGACGAAGGGTTCAAGGAAGGACAGGACCGCTAGATATTTCCACCTCTGTGCTTCCCTGCTGCTGCACCACTTCTCTTTCTTTCTTTTTCTTTTTTTTACCTCCCTCACATATGTGTCCCTCAAGGTTTTCCACCTCTTCCTGCATACATCCTCTGAATAAACATTTATTGAGCAGCGTGAAATTAGCAATATATTGAAAGTGTATGTTTAACATTGTAAAAGCCTGGATATATTAACAGAGAGTCCGATTTCCTCGCTAATCCTTTTCCATGCAAGGTCCTTTCTGCTCTTGTCTCTGTATTGGTAACTAGATTGATCATAAAGTACTGGATGAGAGCTAACAGCAATGATTCATTTTTCTTCCATCTTTGTAAATTCCCGGGTTTTCTCCGTCTTTCCCTTCAATCTGAAAACACAGCTACGTCATTTGGCGGAGCTTCTCTCTGATTGGTTGACGCGGCGCGTCGTGCAGCAAAAATTCAATTTTTCCATCTCGAGCAGCAGCGCGTTTGCGGCGCGTCAAGCGCGTCAGATGCTTAAACGCGTTGCTTCAGCTGCTCAGACGCGCTGCGCCTGCTGCTCAAAATGCGCTGCACGACCTTTTGCTGCGCCTTAACGCACGTCAACCATTGACTTTGCATGTAAACCCGCTGCTTCTGTCGCGCCAGCTGCGTCCGGTGTGAACGCAGCATAAGCCTTTTCATCCAGCGTCATCAATAGAAGGAGAAAAACACAGGCAGAGACGATATAGCCGATAAATGATATGACGTGGATAATTTTTATTTATCGTGCGATTAATTGATTTATTGATTATCGCGACAGGCCTAGACAAGCATCAAAAATGTAGCAGCAGAAGCTTTTTTTGCTGCTCAAATTGAGGTGTGAACGTAGCATTACACTTTCTAATTGGTTGAATTAACCCAATGAAACATAACATTGTATCTAAAAATGATCTCATGTCTTCCTTATGAAATTTCCACGTCTAGTCAGGCACAAACACACTTTCCACAATCAGGACAAAAGTAGTGTTGGAACAGAGAAAAACAGCTGCAAGCCACCTTCGCGCATGCACACCTCATATATTATGCGCATGCGCAAAAGCAGCATGCTGCAGTTACACCGCTCCAGTTACGTTTTTAACATTCTTATATATATAAAACTGTAAATGGAGCGTGTAACAAAAGTAATTTCCCTCTGGGATTATTAAAGTATTTCTGATTCTGAAAATGCAGGAACACTAATTAAATCAAAACCTTACAGATAAAATAAAAACATGTATAAACAAAGCAGGGGTTGACGTTAAGGATTTTTACCAGTTGCCCTTTTGGCAAGTGACTTTCATATTTCATTTGCCTAGAAACAATTTTTACTTGCCCAGTATAATGTTTGATAAATATAGTTGCTAATATTCATTTTTGTATATATATCAATGAAACATGTTTGTTTTTTAAATGTTTTTTGTAATTCAGTATTTTTTAAGTTTCCAGTTTCCTGGTGTGTCTATGCATGCGTCAGATAATGAACTCATGCCTACATTACCGTGTTAACATGC
>NW_024038339.1:0-45000 GCF_016077235.1 Cyprinodon tularosa
TAAGTCATAATAACATATGTCGCTATTTAATCATCAACCATTATTTTCCAGCTATTATTATTTCAAAACACAGTTTTCAGTTTAGTTTTTATTATTTTAAAACAATGTTTTCATCCAGTAATTATGATTGTAACATTTCACATAAAACTATTCAGTGATCTATGCTTGCAACATTTCACATTGAACTAGGGTGTTCAAAGTTTCAGTAAATCATTACATTAGTACTGCTCAGGGTGTGTGTGTGTGTGTTAAAACCAACAGCTCCCGTTATCACATTTGTTTAACTAAGCTGTGTACAGCTGCACCAATGTTCCACCAACCGGCCTTATCCTGACTTTCCTGCTGCTTCTGAGGCCTAAATGACCTTGGCCATTTGCCCTTCTGTTGCTGTACTCAGAACATTATTGATCCCAACCATCTGCTGTGCTCAGAATTCCATTTTTCCTTAGACACCTACCCTTGCAAAAGCTGCACTTTAGGATTATTCATTAACAGTCTACTCCTGCAAAGGTGCACTATCTAATCAGCCTTATTTGTAAAGCTGTACTGCTCGCAGCTCAGACCTTTCCATGTTAAAATGGTTAGACCTTTAAACCAAGCCCTTTATTCAATGTAACAGAGGACATGCATACAACTGTAATCATATTACTTTAATCATAGGTGCACACTAATTCTCTACAAGAGACTAACTGGTTCTTATATGTAGTGTATTTTTCTTTTTTTTGGTGGTGGGACCTCATGGTGTCCTTTTTCAAGTGTTTAAGGAAAGTTTATGTTTTTCTTAAAACTCTACTTCAACTTCAAGGGCACAGTTCTGTGAAATAAGCTTGGAGTTAACAGCTCATTAGCCTAATATAAAATCTTAACTTAAGGTATTAAATGATTCTTGAAATAAAGTGCGTGACATATTACAAATACAATGTAAACAATGCATTTAGTCTTAGTGTTGCCACAGCAATATCCCACTCTAAACTTACATGTACTGATTTATAAGTGTGTTCTAACTGGAATGTATGTACGTATATTTTCTATAAATCTATCTCTGTGATGTTGAACTGATTATTTCCATAACCCTGATCTGCTCTGCATTATTGAAGTCTTGAGATCATATATGTTGAGGATCATTATTAAACTGAATTGAATTGAGTATCAGGTTTAGATCTTTAAATAAATTACATTTTTTTTGCATGATGGTTATAGTGATGTTATGATAAAGATGTTCTTGGACAGGTTTCCTTTTAAATTGGTAAATTTAATGTAAAAAATTCTTTATATCAGTGATTGCTAAATATGGTATTGCGTTAGCATGACAATATAATTTTCTTTGCTTTGTACGATCCTGTAAGAAATAAACATTTAGAGTTAACAAATTCTGTGTATTATTGATTGAGTCTTTTTTTTTATTATTAAATGTTTTTCTTTCTTCTTAGCAAACAGTGATTTGCTTACATTGAATCTTTTCATTGTGATCAACTGGTTTCTTTTTCTCAATCACATCTCCACATTATTGATACTCTCTGCTGTTATAACCTGTTTATACTTTCTTGTTCCTGTTTTAGTCTCAAAGACCTTCTTGAATTACAGCTAACCTTCAGTTGTTCTGACATAGGCATGGATTCCTCTAGTTACATTTTGGTCTCCTTTAGCATTTATCCTCGGATTTGACAGAGATTTGTAGTCAAAAAATGTCAAGGCCTGTTTTTTTTTTTTTTTAGCTCTGATACAGATCTAATGCATCTTCTTTCCAGATGAAAGTTTTTTCTGGAACTGAACTGGTTCAAAATTGTTTTTACTTTTAAATTGCATGGAAGGATGGCAGAGCTTTTGGTTTTTGTTTTCATGTTGGAGGGGGGAATAGTAGATCACTGTTAGATGAATATTATAATTGAATCAACAGCTAAATTAACATTTTGATTATTAAAACATATAATGGAACAGTTATTTTAGGCCACCGGAAAATAATGTTTTTGAAGGCTGAGAATGGAATCAACACCTTAATAAAAGAAGCACAAGGTCAATCTGCATAGGTCCAGGGTATTAACACTACATTTGTATTATATATGCATAAATATACAATGTTTTAAAGGATTCTTTAATACCAGCAGGTACAGGATTTTTTTGGTTTTGTTGCTTTTTTCAAAAATATCTAAGCTGACACTAAGATACATAGTAGATGTTACTAAAATATAAGAATAGATTCTTGTACTTTTTGTGTTATGTCTACTATGAGAGTATATCAAGAAGCTTTCAGAACATATTCCATTCCATAAAGTGTAGCAGTGATCAAATGTAAACAGTGGTGGTGGTGGGGGGGATATGGTGTAAAACCACATTGATATACAGTAGAAGTTCGGAGCCTTAAATATGCAGTACTTTGGTTTGGTGTTATCAGTATCATGTAGACATGATTTAGAGTTCTCTCAAGAGTTCAACTGTCTGATGGCTGTGGAGAAGAAGCAGATTCCACACACTGCTCAAAACAAAAATCATCCACATCTAAAGTTTATACCTAAACCTCTTGGTTCTGTATATCCAAAGTTGAGTTCTGTTTTTTACAGCCCAGCTATCGATTTTATTTGTAAATGAGATGGACTTTATGAGTTTTCTGAGTTATCCTTCGATTTTCACACAGACTGTGTTACAGTCTACAGCTGCCTAAAACAGAACAAGGTGTGATTAGTGGCATCTTGGATAACAACTGAAAACCCAAAGGCCCTTCAAGACTGGATTTGCAGAAGTAGCACTTCGTCTTCATTCTTATCAACTCAATTATTTTTTGGAAGAAGTACCTTTGAAATAAAAGTTAAATAATAAACAAATATATATATACATAATATATATAATCACATAGCAAAATATTGATTTTATAATGAAGTATTCAATCCATCCCTTGGATAATGCTGATTAACATTAATAAATATATATATATGACATCAAGAATGGAAATAAGACCAATGAAAACTTAGAGATAAAACTTAAACAGAACCAAAACCATGACAATACCCTCCCCACTTAAGGTTGGATTCCAGACACCCTAAAAAGTCTAAACACAAAAACAAGCCAGCCAGTGCGGGCGGAGCAACAACCAGGAAGGAGGGAAGAAACAAAAACAGAGTCTAAACACAAAACAACCCACCAAAGGTCGACAAGGAGAAGCAAAGTCTCACGATTCTGGCTGTGAGGCCGGAGACGAGGCAGAGTTTCTGGAGGCGGCCGATGAAGGAGGACCTTTGGAGGCTGGCGTCTCTGCATCAGGACCCTCGGGGGGCCACCGACCAAGGCACGCAGCTTGGGACACACGAGAGGAGCTCTGAAATCTCATGATGTGATTCACAAGAAAGTAAATCTGTTCCGAAAAAGCGATCTTGAACGTTCCCCTTTTAGCATTCAGTTGTTTCATCTCCTCTTGTAAAAAAGCCAATTGCTCCTCCTGTTTCTCCATCTGTTTCTCCTGAGTGCCCAAAACCGAGACAAAGTCTGCTGGGTCCATTGTTGGCTGGTTTGTACTCTCAGGTGGGGGTGGAGGTTTAACAGGACCCAAATGCAGACACAAAAAGCTGAAGTGGTTTCTTGAATATTTAATTAACCAAAAAGTTCAACAAAAGCAAAAATCCAAAACATAAATCCACAAATCCAAAAAACTGAGTACCAGCAATACTTACAAAAAAGGGGCAAAGAAATTATGACAAACCAGCAAAGAGTGACTGAACAGAAGCAGAATAAATGGGAGAGAGAAACTAGGCTAAGGCTACGTTCACACTGCAGCCTGAAGTGACCCAATTCCGATTTTTTTTGCCCATATGTGACCTGTATCTGATCTTTTTATGACAGTCTGAACGACACAGATCGGATTTTTTCAAATGCGACCCAGGCCACTTGGATATGTGGTCCTGAATCCGATACGTATCTGATCTTTTCAAATGCGACCTGTGTCTGTACGGCCAGGTCGCATTCATCCGACCTACACGTCATTGATACTTGACAAATGTTACTAAACATTACTAATCTGAGTCCTACTAAGCGGAGGCGGGAAAAACTAACAACCATTGCGGAAGATAACACAGAGAGCAGTCAATGGAGAGAAAGTGAGGTTGCTGACTTAATTCATATTTGGAAAGATAGCTCGATTCAGATCAAACTCGAAGGGTCTTACCGGAACCGGGTCTTTCTTTTTGATCTTCTTAAAAAGATTTTGTTCGTAATGTGCCTGCTCCCGTTGGAGAAGAACTTAAAGAACGCAATATACGCTGCGGTATTACGAGTCATGTTTACTTCCGCAAACACTGAGGACGCTTGCTACGTGTGACGTCATCGCGTCCTCGAGTGCGCATGCGGGACACTTCGGTTGAACGCTTTCAGTTCACACAGTAGATCACATACAAGTCGCATATACTTGGAAGTGTGAACGGACACGCAAAAAAATCCGATTTCACAAAAAAATCGGAATTGAGCATTAAGGCCTGCAGTGTGAACGTAGCCTAATTAGCAGTTTGGGAGCAGGTGTGGACATGGGCAAGAAGGGAGCTAGGGGAAATAAGACTGAGACAAGAAATTTCTAAGAACTAAAATACAATCAAAGATAACTACAACACAAGAATGGAAATAAGACCAATGAAAACTGAGATAAAATTTGAACAGAAGCAAAACATTGACAAACATGTTTTAAGTGATGAGACCGTCTAGTTCTTATCTGGTTACAAAGACAAAGGAAACAAAACAATCTGCTAACAAGAAGATAGACAGATAAGGCAGAACATGAAGGTTGAAACATGACTGTGCTAAACTGTCTGATGCTTTTATAATCTGTGGGAAACATGGACCAAAAGGTTGTCTTCACAGCAAAGAGATCCATGGTGAAGACTGGACCAGAACCAGCAGAACTAGTGGGTGTCGAGAGCAAAGAGATGGTTCTGGACCTCCTACTTAGTGATACAATATACACACACAAAGCACACAAGAATGAAGATGATACGGGTAACTCGATAACTCTGTTTATATATTAACACCGTCTCCCAGAAAAAATGAACCTTACAGGGTTCTAGTTGTTTTATGAAAGGTGCTAAATGTTTTATCATATAATGACTCGTTTAACTCTTTTAAATCGAGAACATGTCTACAAGCTGTTATGCATTCTTATTCTTGCAAGTATTAATATAATAAAGGTGACTGAGAAAATACTCATTGATCTATTCTTTATAAATGTAACTTCCCACATTTGGATTAAAGAAAGTGAATAATTCGGGGGTAAAGTTAACTACTGTTTAAAAACATTGACATAAATTTTAGTTATGATCACAAATTTTTATTGATAATAATCTCAACCCATATTAAACATTCCATTGTGACATAAGCAAACAACAAACATCACAGTATATTTGAAGATTTTCTTATCCCGATTAAGGTGTTCTTAATAAAAAGATTATTGTTTTTCATTTGACTTTGAGTTTGAATAAGCAAAAATACATTAAACGTAACAGTGTCAACCTTAATTTAGTCTTTGCTAAAACATTATCTCTGGCTATAAATTAACATCTTGTATTAAATTCTCTCAAATTATATCTAATGAAAAAAATAACAAAGTAAAAGTATCAATTTTCCTTTAACAGGAATAGGTCAACCTCTGCTTTCAACAGGCTACAAAACACACACATTTGAGAAAACCAAGAGAATCAGAGAGTTACAGTACAAGCACCTTGGCATCACATAAAAAACAGTTCCTCTACCAAGCCTTATAAATCGATAAATTACATTAAAAACTAGTTTTAAGTTGATCCACACATCCTTTCACAAAAACCCCTTCATAAAAGACATATTAATGAAATAAGACATTAAAAATGTCTGAAAAACTTAAATTACCCCATGAAAATAGATTTTACAGATTGAAGTTCTTAACATTTTAACTGAAAAAAAATAATAAAATTTCAGACTACCGTGATTCTGTATTTTTTATAACTCTTGATGTTAAAGGTTACTAAACCTCCTTAACCTTGAGTTATGGGAAGGATAACTGGTTTACAGCTGAAAAAATGTATTGACCCTTTTATAACATATAGTTAATGTTTGATAAATGAGGTATTTTTTTTACCAGTGACTTCTTTTTGGATAACCTGTACCCTGCAGAAAACCTCTCTGTCAGATTGGTTCCATCTTTTCTAAACGGTCCTTCCAACTGCCCATATTGTCAATGTCAAGATCTACCTTGTAGGTTATTTATTTTTCCAGGAAAGAGATTGTACAAACAGACCCTCTTTTACAATCCTCTGCTACTTTGCATTATTTCTTTAGTACTTCAGAAGTTGTTACGGTCGATCCGGTCCTGCTTCATCTGGGTTTTAGCCTTTTCTTTCTGCAGGAGGACGTGTTCGGCGAACTCCCTCACTGCTCCCATCCCACCAGCCTGGTGGCAGGTGTATTTGGCAGCATCAGCAGCATCCCTTGGAGCGTCTGCAGGTACTCCACTCAGACCTGCCAGGTTCAGACAGGCTGCATCTGCTCTGTCATTACCTGAGAGAAAGAATGAGGAGAATTAGCTTATTCAAATGTAAAAATATCCACTATGTTTGTATGTTTTCAGCCTCTATAGGATACAAGTCCATTATTTAAAGAACTGAGTTTTGGGTTTGATTGTTTTTCTTTTACTCACTGAAACACAGTAGCTCGCATTTTCTTGTGTTATAACTGGGCTTTGACTAGGCCATTCTATTACTTTATATAGCCTAATTTAAACCATTCTGTTGAAGTTGTGCTGCTAAGTTTAGTGTTTAGAGAGTTTTTTTCATTCTGCTTAACTTCTATGTAACTCAAGTCCCCACTTTGCTAAATAATGAGACAGCCCATCAGAAAGAGCCCAACCTGGTGTGACCAATGGTTTACTGATTGTACTAAAGTATAAGAAACAACCAGAACGCCCAGCGATGTAAAATGCTCTTCTTTTCTATGTTGTTTCTATAGTTGCTTACAATGAACCTACATAGCCTACAATAGCCTACATTACATTGTCTTCTAAAGTTGCTTATACTCATATCGCATCTCAACCATCTTTTATGTGCAAAAATTTGAATAACTAACTAATACTATATTTGAAATGACATTAACCCTCAAATCAATAATATATTTGACTGGTTGAATGGAGATTAAATGCCTGTAATAATCACATTTAACCTGTTTAATTGGTTTTGAGATCTCAAAGCTCTATTGCGTTTGTGGGGATATTGAGTAATCGAGCAAACAAAAAAGCTTTAGAAACCTGTTTCTGCAGTGTTGTAGAATATGCATGATGAGTATTTTTTTATGTTATTTAGCCCTCTCTTGCCTTTTTTTTTTAATAGTATAACAGCCAATCTAATACTGCACTGAAGAAGAGTTGATCTGTTGATGCTTGGTTATGAAGCACCAAATGGCTAATTGTTTTGTGTAAATATCAGTCCTAGGGGTCTTCTTTGATGCTATGTTTAGTCATATACAGTATTCACCTCTGACAAGTTTTTAACAAACTTCAATAACTCTGAAAACATTCCAGCAGCAGAGTTTAAGGAAGACTCCACCATAGTGGTTTCCCTTCCAAGCATAACACCTGCCTACTACTTGCTCCCCCTGTCTCATATACTAGAGACAATAGCACCATCTAGTGACCAAACACTATAATTTTGGGCTCCTTTCACTACTTTTTGCACATCTTTTTAGGCATTATAGTACATAATGAAAGATGTTCTCTACATACATGCATCATTAAAATATAATATTCATCAGCTAAACCAACTAAAAGACACTTCCTTACCCATGTAGGCCACATCCTTCCAGTCGAGTCTCTTCTCCACTACTAACTGCACATCCTTCAGTGGATCATCCCCAACGTCCATAACCTCACAGCCCATCACCTTCTTCAGTTTCTCAGCCATTGATTGGGTCACAGGGTCTTCATTGGAGATCAGCAGCACCACCTAAACATCAGAGGTTTTCTTTTTTTTTTTCCATGTTTGGTGAATGATCTTCCAACAATTTTCAAGCAGCTGAGAAATCCAAACCTCCACGCCATCGTTCTGCAGCATCCTCAGCCCTGTTGTGTCTTTAGTTTGGATAGACACCATGTCCTCTCCAGATGCGGACAGAAACACCCTCCCATCTGTCAAACATCTGGAAACCCTACAGAACATTAAAGACACTCCTCTACCAAAGTAACCAAATCTGTAGGAAGAAGCAAAGAAAAAACAAAACTTATAAAGCTGTTTGTCACTTCCTATCTTATGGCGATTCCAGTTTTTCACATCTTGCTTGCATTTTTCAACATTTTAATATAAATGTTTCAACATTTTTATGATATTTCTAATCACTAATATCTTATACCTTGTTTTCGTGAGAGGAAAACATTTATAATTGACTCGGTTTAATATTTCTAAGGTCAGTCTTACCTGAGAACTCTCTCCTCCGCCACCGGCCAATCAATGTCCACATCTATGTCCACGCTGTGCTACGGCTCCATCTCAAAATAGGCCACCTTCCTGCCCTAAACAGACACCAACATGAACATCAGAGTCTATGCAAACTAAGATCTTAAAGGACCTCACTGTCTACTGTAGGAAGTTAGTAATACTGTTGAATTACCTGCGTTGAATTTTCTTTTAGGATGAGGTCCCTGGTCCCGATGTAAAATGAGCCATTCTCATACAGCTCTCCATCCCAGTCCTGTCGCCGGGGACGCTTTGCAGGAATCAGATTTATTGGCTCAGTGTATTCACCACCTGACAGAAGAAAGGATCCATTAGTTTGGTACTACATACGCTCTCTAAGGTGGACAAAAAACCTAAACCCTTATATATTAACCTGAGACATTTAAATAAATTCAGTTTATTTATATATCGCCAATTGACAACATATATCATTTCAAGGCACTTTACAATTCAACCAGATCATACAGTCAAATCAATTCAAAGTTTTCTATCTAAGGAAAAAAAAAACAGTTTATTACATCAACAAAATGCCCTCTGGGAAGAGACTTTGCAGCATTCGATGGAGGTCCAGCAGATTTTGCAACAGTTTCTTCCCCACTGCCATCAGACTGCTGAACTTTTGGGAAAAAAACTCTGTATTACACTGATAACACCAAACCAAAACACTGCATATTTACACCATATGTATTAATGCTCTGATCTGCCATATAAATGTGTTTTTTTGCACCATGTTTTTTTCTCTCACACTGTTTACATTTGATCACTGGTGAACTTTATGGAATTGAAATGTTTGATTTACTGTCTGAAAAGCTGTACTAAACAAAGTTTCATATTGCATGCTCTCTGTCCCTCACACCAAAGCATGCTTTTAGCGACACTAGAGAGGAAAAAGTCAATTTTCACAGGAAGAAACGTCCAGCAGACGTCAAGCTAAGGCTAAGACCCAGGCCTCTATATGACAGTTATTTAAGTTTGCCATTAAATTGTCAAAAAAATAGCGTATCTAAAGGACTAGTTATGTAAACCCAACAGTGGGACTGCAACTCGTCAGAAAGCGATCTCTTTTAAAGCAAAAGCATCTGTTCAGGCATTTACCTGAATTCTCCTGTGTGGATGCATGGAGGGATTGGATCTAGGACTATTTTTGATTATTTTGTTGAATGTTTGTGGCTAAAAAGGTTTCACAAGCTGATGTTACAGAAAATGGACACATGAGAGAGTCAAACCTTACTGAAAAGGCTGTTGAGGCAAAATGGGTTATATAGTAAACTCCAGTAGCTCTTGAACTTCAGCCAGCTCCTTTCATTCCTTTGTTTCATTACTGGACAAATTGATTAAGGTGTCTCTGACCTCAGTGACCATGACAACATTAACCAGACACACATGGGTTAATCAGTTTGTCCAGTAATTAAAGACAGGAAACAAAGGAGCTGGCTGAAGTCCAGGAAGTGGTGGAGGTTGGGCATATGGTCCATGGGAAAGATCGTTATATACACTATATTGCCAAAAGTATTTGCTCACCTGCCTTGACTCACATATGAGCTTAAGTGACATCCCGTTCCTAATCCATAGGGTTCAATATGACGTCGGTCCACCCTTTGCAGCTAGAACAGCTTCAACTCTTCTGGGAAGGCTGTCCACAAGGTTTAGGAGTGTGTTTATGGGAATTTTTGACCATTCTTCCAGAAGCGCATTTGTGAGGTCGCACACTGATGTTGGACGAGAAGGCCTGGCTCTCAGTCTCCGCTCTAATTCATCCCAAAGGTGTTCTATCGGGTTGAGGTCAGGACTCTGTGCAGGCCAGTCAAGTTCATCCACACCAGACTCTGTCATCCATGTCTTTATGGACCTTGCTTTGTGCACTGGTGCACAGTCATGTTGGAAGAGGAAGGGGCCAGCTCCAAACTGTTCCCACAAAGTTGGGAGCATGGAATTGTCCAAAATGTCTTGGGATGCTGAAGCATTCAGAGTTCCTTTCACTGGAACTAAGGGGCCAAGCCCAGCTCCTGAAAAACAACCTCACACCATAATCCCCCCTCCACCAAACTTTACACTTGGCACAATGCAGTCAGACAAGTACCGTTCTCCTGGCAACCGCCAAACCCAGACCCGTCCATCAGATTGCCAGATGGAGAAGCGCGATTCGTCACTCCAGAGAACGCGTCTCCACTGCTCTAGAGTCCAGTGGCGGCGTGCTTTACACCACCGCATCCGACGCTTTGCATTGCACTTGGTGATGTATGGCTTGGATGCAGCTGCTCGACCATGGAAACCCATTCCATGAAGCTCTCTGCGCACTGTTCTTGAGCTAATCTGAAGGCCACATGAAGTTTGGAGGTCTGTAGTGATTGACTCTGCAGAAAGTTGGCGACCTCTTCGCACTATGCGCGTCAGCATCCGCTGACCCCGCTCCGTCAGTTTACGTGGCCTACCACTTCGTGGCTGAGTTGCTGTCGTTCCCAAACACTTCCATTTTCTTATAATACAGCTGACAGTTGACTGTGGAATATTTAGGAGCGAGGAAATTTCACGACTGGATTTGTTGCACAGGTGGCATCCTATCACAGTTCCACGCTGGAATTCACTGAGCTCCTGAGAGCGACCCATTCTTTCACAAATGTTTGTAAAAACAGTCTGCATGCCTAGGTGCTTGAATTTATACACCTGTGGCCATGGAAGTGATTGGAACACCTGATTCCAATAATTTGGATGGGTGAGCAAATACTTTTGGCAATATAGTGTATGTGCAGCTATATTCCAAAATAAAGGCTGCTCTATAACCCAGGCTACTCTGTAGCAATTATTCAGTTCTGCCTTTTCATGAACCTTTTCAGGGATTGTTGTGTTTTTTGCAACTTTTTTTGACAAGCAATCTAGTTATTTCTGTATGGGAATCTTAAAGGATAATATTTTTGTGTACAAAAATATTATCCTGTAGTTGGGATTTTTCCTTCAATTGCCTTTTATTGCCATCTAGTGTAGTAACTGTAGAGCAGCACCTGTTCAACACAGCATAGAGTCTACTGATCATTTATGGTCTAAAGCAGTGGTCTTAAACAGGGGGTCTGCAACCCCTAGGGGGTCCACAGAGGTACTGCATGGGGGTCGCAAAAGTTTTGGTTGATTAGGCTTTTTTTTATATTGCCCCCTGCAATTTTTTCCACTAATTGACATATCTTTAAATAGACATTAACATGAATTCAACACAATGTAGTAAACAGATAAATGGAGGCAGAAGATGTCTTTCAGTCATCAATGCACACATTCAGCGACACACAGGAGCTCTTTCAAACTGGGCACCGTTTCATTCACAACACCAGGAATCAGAATCAGAAATACTTTAATAATCCCAGGGAGGAATTACTTTCCTCACATGACTCCATCTGTAATACAGTGACTATAGGACAAGTTTGATATAACACAATTTCACACTATATATAATTAGGGGGTCCCCGCTCCATGTCGTCATCAGTCTGGGGGTCCTTGGCCTGGAAAACGTGAAAGACCCCTGGTCTAAAGGAATCATGTTTGCACCTCTTTCAACCGCAGATTTTTACTGAGTTCTTCCCTTGCCCCCTTATGTCTTTAATAAAGGAATAATCTCAATGAACTAGGTACTATTGTCTCACTACCAATTTTTAACAGAATAAATTAGAGATCTAATCTTAAGGAATGCAAGGTTAATCTCTCTCTTGTCAGCTCTTGTTTTGTCAGCAGCAGGAAATGTTTCTCTTTGTGTTTTTAAGCAACATTTTTTTTTTCCTAGTTTCGTCTCCCTTAGTTTTTTTTTTTTTTTTTTTTTTTTGAGCTGCAGTCCTTAGCCAGAGGATTTTAACTTGGTTCCATTTCCAGTAAACAAGATACTTTTATAAAAAAAAAAATATGGATAACATTAGTAACTATTGCTACAGCTGATCCATATGTTTGTTACTGAAAGAATATTATGAGGAAGTAAAACTCCATATAGGAGACTGAATTCCCCCCCACTGTTACAGGAGATATTTCATTTAAGATTGGTTCATTTTCTCTAGTTACCCTGCTATAAGCCAAAGCTTTAAGAGGGTTCCTCTCTGCCAGTGAGTGGACCATGAATCTGGGAGATTTCTTAGTCAGAGCACACTGCTATCCCTCCCTCTCACGTTTTGTCTTAACTCCCAGGTAGTAAATTATCCTTTTCTAGCTGTGCTCAGAGCAGTGTTGTAATTTAAGGTAATGTCTTCCTTCTTCCTACATCCTGATACTGACAAAAAGTTTCCTATTTTACATTGATTGCTACTGATGTGTAATGAGCTGCAGACTCCATGTGACTAAAATATTTCCACTGCTTGCCCTTATTACATTGGTGATGAAACTTAATACTGGCTATCCTGTTTTTTTGGCTGTTTGTTTAGAGCATTGCACCCATCTACTGCTCTTTTTCCCTGAATTACAGTTGTGTGAACTTCTAGAGCAGATCTCCTTTTAAAGGTCCTCTTATGGCCTTCTTTAATTAGGATTTTTTCCAGAAATTGTGTCCCTTTTATATGAACTTTCTAAACACAAAAGTAATATTTGCAATAATGATGAGAGATCTCCTGTTGGTAAACAGAGAATCTGTCATTGCTTGTGGTCCAAGGACATTTTCCACAGGCTTTTTTGTGAGATGGAGCTGCAGAAGTCAAATTAAAATGACATCACTTATACCCTTTTATTTGTGAATGGTCAGTAGCTGTTTTTTGTTTTTCCAAGCACAACCAGAAAAGCTTATTTTGTGGATTTCCAGTGTCCCAATTACAAAGTTTAAATCTGAAAATTTGGAATGTGGAATTTTCTTCTACTGCTTAGATGATCCTAACTTTATATTCCATATTTATTTAGGATTTCAGTTTTTTTATTCTATAGTCTTAGAATATGTTTTTTGTTTTGTAGAGAAAAAACTAAACTGTATGCATTATTGCTATACTGTTAACACACCTAAATATCTTCCCACTCTCTCTCCCACTGTGAGACGATTAAGAATTTTTGCCATGCCTTTCATTATTTCATTACAGAGTTCATACATAAGTGCAGCTCCTGCATTGCTTTTTGGTACAGAACGCTCCAGAACAACGACAACACCCACCTTACACACATTCTTCTAACATTTTTCTTACCTGTCAGACACACTGGAAAAAACCGAAATCTAGATAAGTCATTTTTTCTTAAAATAAGTAAATTTATTCGTGGATTGAGGAGGTACACTGGAAAAAATCAAAAGTTATTTCTTCCTAAAATAAGTGCCTTTTTTTTTTTTATTGAGAAGGTTAAAGAGACATTTTGCCAATGGAACAAGACAATTTACATTTAAAATAAGAAAGCGCAATTATATTGTCTTATTTCAAGTGCATTTTATCTAAATATCTTATTCTAAGCGTAAAAATACTCATTCCATTGGCAAATCATTTCATTTACCTACTCATACACTTAATTTAAGAAATTTTTACTTATTTCTAGATCATTTTACCAGTGTAAAAGAGACATTTTGCCAATGGAACAAGACAATTTACATTTAAAAAAAGGAAACACAGTTGCCTTGTCTTATTTCGAGTGCATTTTATTTAATTAACTTATTTCAAGAGTAAAAATACTAATTGAATGCACTGCAAAAACGATCTCAAAATGAGTAACAATGTCTTAAATTAAGGGTATTTACCCTTAATTTGAGCCGGTAAATAAGATGACTTGCCAACAAAATGAGTATTTTTACTCTTAAAATAAGTTATCTAGATATTATGCACTTGAAATAAGAAAATGCAATTGTTTTTTCTTATTTTAAGTGTAAATTGTCTTGTTCCATTGGCAAAGTGTCTCACTTAAATACTTAATTCAAGAAAAAATACACTTATTTCAAGGAGGAAATGACTTATTTAGATTTAATTTTTTGCAGTGTGGGCAAACTATCTCATTTACCTGCTCAAATTAAGGGTAAATACACTTAATTTAAGAAATTTGTACTTATTACTAGATCGTTTTCACACTGCTGATTTTTCCCTGCACAAATAATTTCAGAATTTTAATTGTTAAACGACCAAAAGCAGTACATAAACTGCCTGACAATATCTTAGTTTATATCACAAAAAACTCACTGTCAGTTTCATAATATGCTTTGCACCATGGTCACTATTTTTGTATTTTATTTTGGTTGCTGTTGCACTTTGCAACTACTTGTACGTTATTGTGTTTGCATGTGCCCATTATGCACCTTTAAAAACAGTCTGCTTGTCATCTTGTTGCATTCTAAATCATAATCTCTGTATCAAAAAAGTTGTTAAACCTGAATTTTCTGTTTAATGACAACAGGAACCTTTCTGTGCTTGCAGTTATGACAGTTAAGGATTAATATACAGTATAATTCAAAGGTGCAAGAATGAACAAACTGGTATCACTACTCTCAACAGCTAGCATATGTGATCCACCCTACAGGAATGAGGAGGGGCAATACTTCCTATTTCCGTGTTTCTGGATCTATCCACCACAGATGCAGTCTTTCCCAGTTAGCAAACATTGTCAGAGCAAAGTTATAGATAAAAGGAAGGTTATTAATGAGAATGACACAGATACTTTTGAACAAGGGGTACAAAATATTTGCTTTAGCACCAGATGTGTTGGTAATTTCTTAATGAATTGGTGTTGCTGAAAAGTGAAACTGAGCTGACATTAACAACCTATTTTATGATCCTGAGTTTCCGTTTATGCAGGCATTATATAATTTAATGTATTATATAACCATAAATATCAGTTTTATATTAATATTTAGGGCTGGGTAAAAATTCAATTTAATCGATTTTGAATCGATAAATTTACAAATTAGCAAAATCGATGTTAAGGGAATGAGATTGGTTAATTTCATAGTGACCCACATGACGTTCACATTCAAATAAGCAGGAAAGATGCACTCAAGATGACTTCAAGCCAAACAGCTGCAAATATAGCCAATAGGTTGACTGAAGACATTAACAAATGGGGGCTGACCAGCAAACACCCTGTAGTTGTTATGACAACGCTGCAAATATGGTTTGTGCATTGAAGATAATGCAGCTCATGCATGTCTGCTGTCACGTCTGCTTGCTCAAGTGAGGCTTCACTTTTTCACTTTTAACAAACAAGTTTGCACTTTTGAGACAGTTTTGTTTACATCTCATGTTTAAACTGTCTGATTTACAAGTTTGCACTTTGTGTTTAATGTGACAAGAAAAAACAAAATACATATAGTATTTTGAAACACAGTTGAACCACTTTCATTGTTGTAAAAACAGATCGAATGGAAATGAATCGATTTAGAACTGTATGAATCAAAATCAAATCGATTCAGGACTTTGGCCAAAATACCCAGCCCTGTTCATCTTCCACAGTCTCTGCTCAGAGCATCCACACTTCTAGATAAACAGGAGAGAGAAAGGAAGACTTACTTCCCTCTTTGACCTCCTTCCAGCGGAACTGGTGTCTCCGGACCACTGAGAAGACGGAGTCATAGCCGTCCTCTATGATCTTCTTTAAGGCCTGCTGTAAGTGGGACGGGTGGAGGCAGGGAGATGTGCACTGGATGTGACAGACCACATCTACCTCTGTAAACACAAAGTGTTTCCCATATTACAGGTTGGCTCATAGCCTGGTAATGTTGTGATGCTTCAGTCACATTGATGTTCTGGAGTAGCTTTCATGCCTGTATTGTTCCTGAGGAATTCCTGGATGGTTTCCACCGATGAAGAGCAATCTCTGGAGACCTCAGGACTTCTGCGGTGGACTTTGGCACCCCAGGATTTGGCCACTTTTTCAATTTCATCGTGATCTGTTGATACCCAGACACTGGGAAAATAAAAAAAGAATACCCGCTCAATTCTGCTATCAACATGATTCTTTTCTTAAATGTAGAGTTACTTTCTTTTTCTCTCTGTATTAATGATATTAATATCATCAATATCATGATATGCCAAAGAAATAATAATCTTGACCAAGATACCATGAATCGATACAAATAGCATTTTTTTAAAGGATCATTTCATTCATTATTGGGAAAAATGGTGATAGACAGACAGTCAGTCTGCTGGGTGTATGAATAGCTTAATCTATACATATCAATGAATAAATACTTTTTTTGTGTGTTTCGTTGAAATTATATAGTAGGAAAAAACAGTGGAAACATTTGAACATCAGGTTAGAATCTTAAATTATTTATCTAAACTTAGATATTTGTTTTGATCTGTTGCTTGTTTATTTAAATTGTCTTATTTCTTTCTATCATTAGAAGCCTGGAGAGTAGATGTTTCAAACTATTAAATTTTTTTTTTTTATTAGAAAATCATGTGAAAATGAAGGTTAACTTTTTATGCAATAACTCCTAGCAACTGAGAAACACGGTTAAGGGTATGTCATGGTTTGAAGACAAATCCCTCAGTCAGGAATCTGGTTCAGGTTGTTCTTGGTCAACATTAGTTAAGTAAGGGCATTCTGTTTGAATCAGGAATTGAAGTCAGCAGTAAACAACAGAATCAACACAATGGCATGAATGTCAGACATAAAGTTAGATTTTATTATGCAAAAAGCTGTTACAGCCCTCAAACAACAACTATAATATGAGCAACAGTTTATGAAATTCATGAAAAGCTAAATATAAGGCAGCTTTTTCAATCAAGGTAATTTAAAGTAAAACCAGGATATTAATGCATTTAGATATTTTTCACATCTCCTCATGCGAAAAATAATCAATTTGAAAGATTTGATTCTTTATATCTCTTCGTTCTATATCCAGAGGCATAGCTAGAAAATTTTTATAAGGGTGGCCAGGCATTAACCAATGTACACTGAGGGGTGGCTGAAAATGGATAGGCGGCAGAACCTCTGGGTCAATCTACACTGATCCAGCAGGAAAAATAACAAGCAAAACATCCATATTAGCTAAATAAAGGCTAACTATACTTTCCTACAGCCTTTTTCTAACAAATAGATGCATATATTTAAACATCCGTGCTTTCCAGATAAAAGGTATAGTGGAAACAATTCTTTCAGGTTAGACTTCTGGGGTGAACATCTTTTCCATGATCATACTTTCCTACTTTTATCAATAATCATTATGCATAAAATTGACATTTACAAGTAATATCTGCATAAATTGATTATTTAATACGTTTTTATACTATAATATATAATAATACTATAACGTTTTATACTATAATAGTTAACTATGATTTCACTGAAGACTCCTTGATAGTTTGCAGAGACACGTCATTTTCTCTTTACCCCATACAACACAAAATCTAGTTCTATCTATTAGTACATTGATGTGGATGATTAACAACAATGTTTTTCTTGTCAAGTAATTGTTAATGTGTGAAAAATTTTAATGTTTTGAATATTCCACTTTAGAGTATTACTGCTGCCATCATCTTTATTAAAGGGAAAAATTGGTAAATAATTGCCTAACCACCCCCCACCACCACCCCCACCCCCCATCTAGCTCTGCCCGTGTCCATATCCCCTCAGCTGAACACATTTAACATCATGGTGCCATTTTCTGTCCTAATTTAAGGAATGATGACTGGCAGAGTAATGCAATCTGTAATTTATAGATCAGGCAGTAATTTAAGTAAAGTAAATTAGTTTGATCTTAGTATGTTTTTAAATGTTTTATTATTTTAAAGCAGCATATATAGTATTGTATTACCTGTCAAACATCTCTGAGTCAATAGCCGCTCTCAGCACCCATCCAAGGAGCGGGACCCCAGCCAGCATCTTGATGTTCTTTAGTGGGATCCCTTTGCTTCCCCCTCTAGCCAGGACCAGAGCGGCCAAATGTCTCCCCTCAGCCTTTTTGGATCTGCTCCCATGATCCTGCTGACCGTTTTTCTCGCGGGGTCCTAGATTTCTTGCAGCCATTAGGAGCTCACTGTGGTTAAACAGAAATGGGTCCTGGATCAGCTCTCAGTGGTGCACAGTCACCTTTGAAAATGCCTTAAGGGACCAGAGAGGCAGCTGCAGGGCTTGTTAAACACGGAAGGATAATACGTGTCATTAAACCGGTGCATCCAGTGTGATGGACTGACCCACCCCTTAGTACAATACACTGACAGTCACCACATGCATTAAGCCAGCCCTAACTTCCTTCTATAAACAGGTTTGCACAGAGCTGCTTCTGAAATGTTGCCAAGTGCATAATCTCACCCTGATAAGACATCTATTTACGCACTTACCCACTATTTGACCCCTTGTTTGCAATCACTGCTTGGACACAGGAGTTCAGCTATGAAGCTGCAAAAAACAAAACAAAAAATCAGTGTGAATTTTTCACTTTCAGGAAAGACTTAAAAATTGTGAAGGTGTTCAAGTTGAAAATAGCATTCCCTTGGGAAAAATTGTTTCACTAAAAAATAGTTTATGATGTCTTTTATGATGTAGAGAACAGATTTCCTCTCAACACAATCATTGCATCGATCTTTCTCCTTTAATTACTTTACTTCAATACAATTTGTTGTCAATCAAGGCGAGAAATATGCGTTCTTGCTGTGCGTTAAAAACTAACTGAGGTGCATAAAGAAATCAGCAAATAACTCAAATTCTATTTGAGAGCAGGTGTAAAGGAGCCAGAGGGCAGGATATTCAACAATAACAAAACAATGCTGTTCAAATCTTGATTAGCAACATGTTCTTTAGCTTAAGCTCTGAGGCATTAAACGTTAAGATTTTTAGAGGTGTTCATTTTGAGGTTCTGAGTTCGAAACCCAAAGACTGTTACCTGGGCGCTCCATGATGGCAGACCACTGCTCCCCAAAGGGGATGGGATAAATGTAGAGGTAAATTTCTCCAATGTGAGATCAGTAAAGTTTAATTGTATTAATAGTATTATTATTATCATATATCTTAAGAAAGTTTTAGATTCCCCCAACCTGCAGGAGAGGAAAAACTGATCCTAATCTAAGAAGTCATGTTTCACATGAACTCTGACCTTAAACCAACTTTCTCTTTCTTTCTTTCTTTCTTTCTTTCTTTCTTTCTTTCTTTCTTTCTTTCTTTCTTTCTTTCTTTCTTTCTTTCTTTCTTTCTTTCTTTCTTTCTTTCTTTCTTTCTTTCTTTCTTTCTTTCTTTCTAGGAGGATTGACTAGTAGGAGTTTGCCCTGCAACCTGAGGCTTTCACTTTTGTAGTGTCCTTGGGCAAGATACTTGATCACCTGTTGATGGTGGGTGGAGCCAGTATACGGCAGCCTTGCTTCTGTCAGTGAGCTCCAGGGCAACTGTGGCTACATTGTAGTTTGTATATAAGTACAGGACGATTAGCATTTATTTCTGTCATCAGCTTGTTGAGCTTTTAAAGTAATTTGCTCTAATTACTCCAGCAGATAATGCAAACACTGATTCTCTAGGCTTTTTAGGAAAGTGCAGTCTGTTGTATCCTGTCCTGTAGGCAGCTTCACAGTAGCGTCTCAGACTAGTTTGTTGTAGAGGTGAACACCAAGGTATTTCTACCCCTTCAACTCCTCATCTTCATCTTGCTCCTGGTTCATCTGAGATCTACAATCATCTCCCTTCTTTTGTTCTCATTCAGAATCAGATGGTTGTTTCCACACCATCCATCAGAGGTTCCCCATTTCCCTGTTCTCTGCTTGTTATCCATCTTTGATGCACCCAATTAAACGATTTAAAACTAGAAGACAAAAAAGATACACCTTGGAAATTATTATTTTTTTTTTAAGGTTTTGTTTTATAGAATATTTTACACAACCATTTATCTACAGAGTCATTTATTTTCAGAAAAAATGAGACAAAAAAGGATAATTATTGATATTTTTTGTTTTTGGTCAGGCAATGTTGACAGTATATTTGATTAGCTAGAATAGTATAGTAATGGCTAAAATATAGCTCATCCTCAGCTTTTTAAGAGAACAAATGTGATGTCGAAATATGGATACTGAATATACATAAGGTCTATGTCTTTAGAACATTTGGAATAATAAAGGTAATTTATTTACTTTAATATAATCCAGAACTCTCACTACATATATATGGATCCCTGTTATGTGAATAAAATAATTTTGTTTTTAAACTCAATCTGAAGCAGGTATAATGGCAAATGAGTCTGAAGTGCTCCCCTCTTGTGGAAAGTGATGGAAATTACAGCAACTGCAGTGACTGGTCATACCTTTTCTTCTGTGCCCCACAAACCTTCTGTCCATCACAGGTTCAATTAAACCCATTTCTGTAATTGGTCAACTTATAGGGGGCATAATTAACTTAGAATACTAATGAAATATCAAATGTAAATATGATAATGCATAGCCCAAGTGAGAGTTATAAAGGTTCTCTACTTCTTGCCACTGAGCAGATATGTTAAAACAAACTCAGTCAGGTTAAGAAATCCTGAGCAGAAACTCAAACCTTTCAGTATCTATTTATTTCATTCTTCTGATTCATTTCAGGTATGGTAAAATAAAACTAAGTCTTCTTTTCAGTCTAAACGTCTGCAAAGGTCCCTCCATGGCATTACGATCATGTTTAAGGTGTTGACTTTGAACGAACCATTAAACACTTTGATTCTTCGTTTTTTTTAGTCTTTCTGTAGTGAATTTGATGCCGTTTGTGAACAATGTTCCCAGAGGGTGCAGCGAGCACTTGATGATCTTGTTTTCACCCCCCTCTCAGGAAAACCTGACTGCAAGGTTCTCACAGCCCAAATCATCAGCCCTCCACCACCGTGCTGTAGAGCTATGAGGCGTTTTCCTCTGTATGGTTTTATTTTTCTGGAAACATGGTGCTGTGTATTATGGACAGGCATTTCCACTTCGCTCTCATATTTCTAAACGACATTGTTAGTATTTTAGTTCTTTAAGACACCTTAACAAATCTGCTCTGTAGAAACAGACATGATTCATTCAGTCAATTAAAGATGATCTGGAATAAAGCTCTTGGATCCTCAGCTTCTTAGAGAGTTGATTCCAATTTTGTGAGATCAAGACCTGATGCTTCTTAAAGCTCACCGTTCATGCCTTAATAATACATGTCTATTATTATGTCTGGCTATAGACACAAGAATGTAGCTTTCTAAATAAGATTTTTTTTAAATTTTTTGAGGAGATACAGATAATTACTTAGAATGAAAAATAGAAAAAAAAAAGTAAACATCTGATTTCATTTTCTCCTCACTATTTTTGATCCCATGAAAGCAAAAATCAAGAATATGCTTGCCTTACATGTTTCAATGGAGAAAAAGAAAAACAACAGACACTGCTTTGGAAAAGATAATTTCATTGAAAAATCTTTTCAGAATCAACATTTCATCTGAAAATGTCAACAACAACAACAAAAAAATTAGACAGACCGAAATTTTCACACATTGGGAATCAATAAATATAGCGAATATAAACCATCATTCTGATTCCATAACACCATCCTAGTATTATTACCCCTACCCCCACCCCCCCCCACACACACACACATTCCACATACCAACAGACTGAAACCAAAGAGCAGCAAAACAGGAAAAACATGCACCAGTTTTTCAATCATGTTTTAATAATTATGTATAGAAATATCTGCAAGAGAGATGTTAGACCCTGCATGTGTGCAATAAATTAGGCTGCAGATTCAAGGCAAGTATTAAGATGGTCTAAACTAGGACAGATCTGCCAAATGAACACAGATAGTATCAGCTGGCTTAGCCATTTGGAGCTGCTGACCATCTCAGACCGTAGCACACCTCTTTGATAAAGTGGATATGACCTCATTAATCTCAGATAAAAAACAGAGAAGTTCCATTTTGTGTTTTTTTTTCCCACAAAAGACTATATCCAAATTTGGCCCCTTGTATAGTTCATTGTATAAACAAGAAAACGTACACGTTCATAAGTAGAGTCATCAGAATAGGCATGCAGTCATTTCCGCTTTTAGTGTCACCAATCTGCAGTAAAGGCGGGAGGATGCAGATTAAACTGTTAATTAATCTCTTTATGATCCGGATAAAAATAAAAAAACTACCTCCCAGCAGTGAGCTCCAGTCAGAAGGTTACCTCCATCGGGCTGATGCCTTCTCTTTCCACACTAGACTGATAACACAGCGTGCAACCACAACAGAAATCTGCATACCCTATACAAAGAAGGCAGAACGGGTGGAGCTCATGTTCACAGAATGGTCTGCTTGCACAGACCTGGCTTCTGGGTGTAGTCCACAAATATTGAATTTGTTGAGGTCAGGCATTCAGAAAGCTTAATGTTAGCCTGCTTTAAAACCAGTTCTAATGGGATTGTCGTTCTGCTGGTTAAAGCTCAAACCATTAGAAGCTACATTTGAAGACCAATTGAGGTCATCATTTCTATGCTCCTTGGTAGAAAATACCGTCCCACTGTTAGGAAACTGGCCTAGAGCATCATGCTGTCATCCCCGATTTCATCCAGGGAGCTGCTCTATTATAAGAACCGGTGAAGATGTTCAGCAGGAGCTTAGGATCCACCCAGAAACAAACTAGGGCTGGACGACATGGTTTTAAAAATCTAATCCTTGATTTTTTTCCTCCACTCCATATCAGATTTAACCATTTTTTCTCACTTCAGTTTTATAATGAAAATAAATCAAACTGATTTTAAAACAAGATCTGATTGATTTCAATGATCCACTCTGAGAGGTTACCTTAATTTACAGGGTAACGCAATTCAAGCTTTGAAACAATCATGCTTTAGAACAATGGAAATAGAACACACTGAATGTTTGCACTAAGTGGTAGCACATAGTGAGCTAGTTTATCAATATCTAAGAACAACCAGTGGTGAACTGATGTTAGTCCAAGTTGTGGAGGACCAAAAAAATCTAGCTCAAACTAATCCCTCGGTAGAAACTAGTGGAACCCTGGTGAAATCAGATTACTATCAACACAGACTTCACAATCCTCACTTCCAATCCAGGTGGAAATGTTGAGCTGTGATTATAAACGAGGCTCTCAAACCAATGGAACAGTGCTCCAACTTTAAAGTATGGTGGTGGCAGCATCATACTAAGGGACTGTTTTTCTTTCACTAAAGCTGGTGGATGATGAAGCTATTCCACTTCAGAAGCAAGATGGAGGAGACCTGCACCCAGTTACAACAGACGCTCAGTTTCTAGAAAAAACAGCCTTACAGGCTGATGTAACTGAGCTAAGCTAGTTCTGCCAGCAACAGCATTGAAGCAGTTATTAAAGCTTCTTTTAATATTTATGAGCCAGTGTCAACTATTTAGACCTAAAGGAGGAAAAAACAAAAGAAAGTGAATTAATTCTGTGTCTTTTTCCTAGAAACAAATGACCAGAAATTAATCTGACATTCATGTCCAAGGGGAGTTTATGTAGACCTCTGACTGATACTATATAATGCATGAAGTACTGCATTGACAGTACATTGGTAACCAGTGGAGGGAGTCTGGTTCTGATCTGTTCTCCTCTTTTCTATATCTTCTACTCAAACAGCCTGAAGGTCCTATCTATTGGCAGCATGGTGCCACTGAGGTATCGCTGAATGATATAACTGATCCCACATCAAAAGTTGTGGCGGTCGATCCGGTCCTGCTTCATCTGAACTTTGGCCGTTTCCTTCTGCAGAAGAACGTGTTCGGCGAAGTCCCTCACGGCTCCCGCCCCTCCGGCGTACTTGCAGGTGTATTTGGCAGCTCGAGCAGCGCCGGGCGGAGCGTCTGCTGGCGCCGCGCTCAGGCCTGCTAGATTCAGACAGCTGGCATCTGCTGCGTCGTTACCTGGGAGGGGACAGTTAGGAAAATATTTACCTTCCTGCTATGGCGACTTCTCAAGATGATATGCAAACATGCTTGTATGGAAATTCAAACATTTCAAGTTTTCTTGTTTCATAAATGACCAAACATTTATTTGAAAGATCAAACATTCATTGTTTTCTACCCATATAGGCCACGTCCTTCCAGTCAAGCTTCCTCTTCTCCACTAGCGGCTTTATGTCGTTTAGAGGCTCCTCTCCAACCACCATGACTTTACACCCCGTCATCTTCTTCAGTTTGTCGACCATCAGCTGGATCACATGGTCCTCCCTGGAGACCAGCAGGACCACCTGGAGAACAAAGACGGTATGGTCCTCTGTAGGAAAAGAGGTAGCATTTCACGACAAAAGGCGACGGATCCAAACCTCCACGTCGTCTTTCTGCAGCATCCTGATACCCGCTGTGTCCGTGCTGTGGACAGAGACTGTGTCCTCTCCAGACACGGACAGGAAGACCCGCCCATCAGTCAGACATCCTGAGACCTTACAGAACATCAGGGAAACCCCGCGACCGAAGTAACCGAATCTGTTGGGAGCCCAGAAACGCAAAAATAACAGAAGCAAAAAGCAAAGTAAGACCTCCTGGCAGGAAAATGATTGAAATGACAAATAGGAGAACTTTAAACAGCATGTCACTGAATCACTGAATGGCAGATCAAATCTAAAGCAGGTCTCACCGGAGAACCCTCTGCTCCGCCACGGGCCAGTCGATGTCCACGTCGATGTCCACACTGTGCTGCGGCTCCATCTCAAAGTAGGCCACCCTGCCGCCCTGAGAGAACGGCCAACCCAAACATCAGAACAACAGAACTGGAACTGATTAGAGTGAAATATTCACTCATCATAGGAATAAGAGTCATTATTTTTGATTATTTAATAATTATTTACAGATAATTTTAACCCTTTACCAGCTAAATGTAGATTTCATTGTAAAAAATAACTAAGCAAAACTATTCTGGTTATCACTATTGATAACATTTTAAATTTTGAATCGATCGTTGATTCTAAATTCAGTCTAAGTTGGTCTTTTGATTTTCAAATATTTATTGCTGTAATTAGAAATCAGTCACACCTTCTAAACATTTATTAAGGAGTTTTAGCTAATTCTCCGATATCATGACAATTAAAACATAAAAAAACTACATAACTACAATTAAATGTCTATTTTTTTTTTTTTTAATGCCTTAATTTTCAATTTCTGTCTTCTAGCATTTTGATCTAGTTAGCCTTAAGGTCAATTTATACCCAGGGTTCCTATAGCATAAGGCAAGTTAAATTCAAGACTTTTTAATGCCACTTGAAATAAAAACGTAAGACCAAATTCACAAGAAACACAAGAAAAAACCTGCTTGCGACAACTTAACCCAAAGGTTTATTATAACATAAACCACTGCACTAATGTTTTAAATTTTGAAAAGCTTCCCATACAGGAAGAAAGCAGATATATTTTAACAATTATTTAACTGAGTTTACAAACTTTGTTTTGCAGAGACAAGGGTGGAACAAAACCGAGAAATACCGGCTGTTTCTCGGTAACTCGATTTTGATGCTTTGTGTTTCGTGCTTCGCATGTGTGACTCCACTGCCTTAATTCCCATCGTTCCGAGCTTGAATGACTTCTTGCACAAAATACACTGTGCCTCATGTTTGTTCCCTGGTACTGGTTTTCCAGACAAAAAGTTAATGGTGCATCTTCCAAATGTCCCGGCTGCAACAACGCTTTTATTGGTTCCGCTATCGGGACGGAACCAATAATGGCGAGCTGTTTTTTTTTTATGAAAAAAAAAAAATGTCAATTTTAACGTTTTATTTAGATTACAAAAATAAATCAGAATAAAAATAATCCTATTTATGATGTTTTAAAAATTAAGACCTACGAAAGACTGATTTAAGAGATTTTAATACCAATTAAGGCCTTAATTTTATTTTGAAGAATTCAATGCCTTTTAAGACTATGCGTCAGGACGGTCGCAAACCTGTGTAGACCTCAAGCGGAAGTGCGCAGACAAAAAGCAGCTGTGATTTGTCCTCGGTATGACTTTCCACTTGTCTGTCGAGGAGTAATAACAACAATGGATAACCACTACGAAAGGTTGATCGAGGAGCTTCGGAAGTACACCCACTTGTACGATGCCTCAGACATGTTGTTTTGGAAAATAAACACTCCCGCCACCGTAGAAGTCTTCGTAACCATCCAACGAAGTTCTCGCAAGTTCTCAATAGGGTCCCCCTTGCGCTTTGGCAGGAAACTGCGTTCCCAAAAAAGGACCCAAGCAACCTTTGATGCATGCGGATGCAGGAGAATAATCCGCCCTTTATTCCCCCATACATGTTCTTGTATATTCTAATTAATGCGTATTTTTTTATTCCTTCCTTATTTACTTTTTTTACCCAGCTTTTATTATCATTACACTGTCACAAGTAAAGCAGAGCGAAATTCACTCTCTGCATTTAAAACATCCCCTTGGGTATGAGGGTGGGTTGCGCCCGGGAGCAGCATGGGGTTAAGGGTCTTTCTCAGACGGCCACAGTGGCAGTGTGTGGGAGTGGGTTTCGAACTCACAACCTCACATTTCTAAGCCCTATGTCTAAGTGAACCCCACTGCCTGCTTGTTTTCAGGTGTAACTATCAAAATAATTCATATTTTACTGTATATGTGTCCATAAAATAGGTACTTCTTGTTGTAGTAATCAGTTTTTAGCAGTAAGATTAAAAAAACAAGGACCCTGTCACTTTCAATTGTCGGGGTGAGAGTATTATTCCAAATTCTCCAGATTTTGGATGCTTGTGACTTGCGCAATCAAACCCTTACATGCATTTCCTCCATGTGAGGTGCTTAGGGTTTAGTGCGAGTATTGGGATTAAAAGCAGAGTTTATGCCAGGAAAACCAAAATAAATTCTACCAATTCCTTAAAGAAGAGTGTTGCTGTTCAGATTACTAAGTGACATTTATTTTAACAGTATAAACTTATTCTAATCTGGCAATAGAAATGATCCATTAAAAGCTTTAAATGATGAAGACCTTCCTGCAGGTGCGTTATTGTGGAAATGTACAACTGGAGCTGTATTCACAGGAAGGCTCAAACACTGAAGCATCAGCGACAGCTCAGATACCTGCAAGCGTCCCTGATCCATGACCAGTTCTCTGGTGGCGAAGTAAAAGGAGCCGTTCTCATACAGCTCTCCGTCCCAGTCCTGGCGCCGCGGGCGATTGGCAGGGTCCAGGTTCTCTGGCTGAGTGCATTCTGCACCTGGAAGGAAGGACAAAAAGGAGGACAAGACACAGAGAAGCTCAGATATAGAACATTTCCTGCTGTGGAGTCTTTGAACGCTCACTGAAACCCTGGACTCTCCCAAAGAAACTAAAGTCTAGAACAACAGAGGAAGTTTGCTTCACTCACTTCCTTTCTTGACCTCCTTCCAGCGGAACTGGTACCTCCGTACCACAGAGAAGATGGAGTCGTATCCTTCCTCAGTGATCTTCTTTAAAGCCTCCTTTAGGTGGGATGGATGGAGACAAGGAGACGTAGCCTGGATGTTACAGAGCACCGTCACTTCTGTAAAAGAAAAAAAAAAAGAAAACAAACAAACCGTTATCTTCACTTTTCTATCATGGCCCTTTAGGTCCAATCGAAGTTAAACCCAATTAAAGTCGTCTGGTGTCCAGGTGAGCTTCTGGTACCTGGGTTTTTCTTGAGAAACTCCTGTATTGTCTCCAGGGACGTGGAGCAGTCCCTGGAGACTTCCTGGCTCCTCCGGTGGACTTTGGCCCCCCAGGATTTCGCCACTTTTTCAATCTCATCGTGGTCTGTTGAAACCCAAACACTGAAAACCACAGAAACAAAAACAGCTGGATTTCATTCATGTTTCATTTTTGTCCTGAATTTATTCTATATCATTAAATGTGTTAGAGACTGAAAGTTCCCAAATTGTCTTAGCTGACCACATCAAACTCAGACTGGATCAAGAACATCTGCTAATTTTGGGTTTCAAGTCCAACCACAGAGACACAACTGGACCTTTATGCCACTGTCCCTTAAAAGTAGGGTGACCAATCTTCTTCTTTTGCCGAGACACATACAATTTCTACATCCTGTCCAGCAAGTTTGGAGGGGGGTTATAAATTCACGAAAAAGTCTATTTTTCCACTATTCTTCATGGTACCATAGTTGGATGATTAAATCAACTGGTGCTTCTCACAGAAAATTACGGTATTTTGCAGCATGCCGTAATTCTCCAGGCGTTTTGTTAGACCTGGGAAAACAGAGGATGCTGAAGGTTTAATAGCATTTCATACTGGGAAACACCACCATAAGAAAGCATGTTCACTAACCTCTGAATCTGTGTCTCCATGGCAGGGCCGAGCGGTCACCCTACCTAAACATCAGTTTATCCAATCTGTGCCACCTGAGCTGTGGTTGCTGCAGCTCCTCTCATCACACTTTTGTCCACATTTAAAGTGACCTCTGCTGGTAGCACTGAGTTTTGCGGTGAGGGAAGGGGTCTCAATACCAAGCAACAAAATGTTTAAATAAAAAATATTTAGGAGTAGAAAAAGAAAGCTTGTTCTAAAATAAAGACAGGTGGCCCACAGTGTCTACAATGAAGGTAGGATGCTGAAACAGTCCTTCCAGGGCAAAATTAAATAGGCTTTTTTAAAAGCCACCTACAAAGTCTTAAGAGCATTTCCGGGTCGTCCTTTGTCAACATTATTTTCTCTCTTTCTTCTTGATTAAAAAAAGCTAGTCTTTGCTGCCTCATTCACTAAAATCCAATCCACTTTATTTATATAGCACGATTTAAATAAACACAAGGTTTCCAAAGTGCTGCACAAAAAGATAAAATAACTAAAATAAATAAAAGTAAATAAAATAAAAGCACTGCCCGCACAGGATAAAAATATGCATGTGTATACATAAAATCAACATGTGTACATAAAATCAACACTCTACATGGTGTCAAAAGCCAAAGAAAAGAGGTGGGTTTTAAGAAGAGTTTTAAAATGAGACAGAGAGGTGGCCTGTCTAATGTGCAGCGGCAATCCATTCCAAAGTTTTGGAGCTGCAACAGAAAACGCTCGATCCCCTCTGAGCTTAAAGGAATAGTACACCCAAAACATGATTAGCCTTCCTTTTCTACTCACCCCCATGCTGAACAACACTCTGGAGTACTTTTTTGATATCTCAAATGCATCTGGAGATCTGGGAGGCTTCTTGCTGTCTGCTGACATTCAAATAATGGAGGTCTATGGCGCCCGAGACAGAAAGGTCCATAAAAGTCCACAAAAAACGTGTCAATATTCCTCCATACTGCTCGTCCAATGTATTCCAAGTGTCCTGAGTGGGTAGCATCCATATTTTACTTGAAACGAAGTCATTTAGAATGTTTTTAGAGCATAAACAGTAGTGTATAGGATTTCCTGAAAGCGTGCACCGGCGCGTTCATGACGCTACGGAAGCCGGCAGACCAAACCAGATGAAAGTGCGCATTCAGCGTCTGCTCTGATGATAATGCAAGCGTAGAAGAAGAAATGTGCTGTTTACCTGTGCAAAGAAAGAAACAACCAAAGAAAAATGTCTGAGGACTTCAGTGTTGAGGAAGAGCATGAGTTCTTTGCCGAGCTGAATGCGCACTTTCATCTGGCTTGGTCTGCCGCGGTTTCCGTAGCGTCATGAACGCGCCGGCGCGCGCTTTCAGGAAATCCTATACACTACTGTTTATGCTCTAAAAACATTCTAAATGACTTCGTTTCGAGTAAATTCTGGATGCTACCCACTCAGGACACTTGGAATACATTGGATGAGCAGTATGGAGGAATATTGAGACGTTTTTTGTGGACTTTTATGGACCTTTCTGTCTCGGGCGCCATAGACCTCCATTATTTGAATGTCAGCAGACAGCAAGAAGCCTCCCAGATCTCCAGATGCATTTGAGATATCAAAAAAGTACTCCAGAGTGTTGTTCAGCATGGGGGTGAGTAGAAAATGAAGGCTAATCATGTTTTGGGTGTACTATTCCTTTAAGCCTTGCTTTAGGCACTGTCAGGAGCAGCTGATCAGCTGACCTGAGAGATCGGCTGGGAGTGTAGGGGTGCAGCAGCTCAGAGAGGTAAATTGGGGCAAGGCCATTCAAGGCTTTAAAAGTAAATAAAAGAATTTTAAAATGAATCCTAAGATGGATGGGCAGCCAGTTGAGTGAAGCTAAAATAGGTGAAATGTGCTTCTACTTGCGTGTGCCAGTTAAAAGACGTGCAGCAGCATTTTGAACCAGTTGAAGACGAGCAATTGAGGACCCAGTAATCCCCACATAAAGTGCATTACAGTAATCCAGCCGAGTGGTCACAAAGGCGTGGATTACTGTCTCAAAGAATAAAACAGTGGTCAGTTAATGATGCTAATTTCTACGGAAGAGGATTAGGGCCACTGAAAAAAAAAAAATGTTAACTGATTTTTAAATTTTATTTCAGTTTAACAAAGGAAAGGAATTCTGACTTTATTCTCAGAATTCCGACTTTAATCTCAGAATTCTGAGAAAAAAAGTCAGAATTCTGACTGTTTTCCCATATTAAACTGAAATAAAATTTTATAAAAATCAATTAACTTTTTGTTTGTTTTTTTCAGTGGCCCTAATCCTCTTCCGTAAATGTCCTATAATTGTGAAACCTAATAACAAAATGTCAATGTTCATGAGAGAGCAGTTGAAGAATTGATGGATTTGATGCTGTAATCGGTGATCAGTACTCGATTATACATGCATCTGACCAATTTGTCCTCAAGCAGCCAAACGTTCCTATAACATCTCAAAACCCAAAGTTATCCAGAAGGTTCTCTATTGGCTTTTTATAGCGATCTCACCTAGTTTTAGTGCAGTAAGCTGACATTTTACAAAGGAGTGGCCTTGTTTGTTTAAGCCTTGTGACGCTGACATATGAGTCACTCAGACATAAGGCACAAGATTGATAACTTTTTAAGATATAACCACTTTTCTAATTGATAGATTATATTAAATGTGACAGAAAATAACCATATCTGTGTTTCTAGGTTTTATTAGAAATAGTTTTTTGTTTTTATCAGGAGTTTATGAGATAACTAAGGGGAGAGAGAGACAGCGGACAATCCTGTCAAACTTGTCTCTGATTCTGAATAGAAGAATTTTTCTTTTAAACACTGGGACATAATGTCTCAAAGCCATTGAATGTGGAAGGACATGTCTTTCAGGTTTTTGGTGCAGAGCAACTGGCAAACACTTGGTACAAATCCTATTTTCAGAACACTTCTTAATCAGGGGTCGTCCAATACTTGGATTAATGTCTCATCTGATCATGATCGGATTTTCTCAAAGTTTCTTCTTTTTGTTTTTTTTTAAGGTTGTCTCAACGCCATATTGATATCAGAAATCAGTCCTATATCAGCCAGTGCAGAATCTGAAAGAACAGCCTGCATCTAAAATCTCCTATGTCAGCACACTGATAGAAATACTCCACTTCTATCAGCTTCTGTTTACATTTTATATAACCAATTGGTGTGTAAGAACTAGTTCTGCTGTTCTCATATGTAATTTTTTTTTATTGTTGCTCTCAGTTTTAATTACATCCCATGATCAAGCCTATTCTGACATTTCAACCTACAAAATAATAAATAAAAGTTCTATGAGATGTGCTGGTACAATACTGGGTGAATATCTGCATCAGTCAATACTCAAAGCTACAATATTGGTATCATATCAGAAATTAAAGAGTTTATCTGGACATCCATTGTTTTTTGCATCCCTTAAAATGAAGCAAAGGGCTTTTGTTTAAAAGATATTCTAAGTTTTTTACCTTTACATTACACACAAACATCAAAAACACCGATCAATTGGCCAATCATTACAATCAGCCAATATTTTCACACTGCAAAAATTGAAATTTAAGCAGGTAATTATTATTAAGAGGTATTTTTCCCTCAATTTTGGCAGGTAAGTAAAATAATTTACATTTAGAATAAGAAAAAACACCACATTATATTATTTCAAGTGTATATTATCTAAATGTCTTATTTTAAGGGCAAACATGCTCATTCTATCTGCAGATTATGTTATTTATCTCCTCAAATATACTTCAGATACTTATCTGGAAAAAATGTGTAGTTTAAGATCAGTTTTAGCAACTTTGTGGCTTTTTTCACTGATCAACAGATCAGACAGAATTATTTTTTTTTTAAATATACATTCAAACAAAACTTCAATCTTTGTAATTTGGATCAAAAACACAGCTAATTTGTTTCTTTTTTATATATAGTCGCATGCCTTGAAGCAGAAACAAAAATCAGAAAAGGTCAAAGTAAGTAAGTAAGTAATGTTTATTTATATAGCACTTAAAATTGACTCCAAAATTAAAATGATCATAAAAAAACTCCTAATCTACTGGAATTAAAATGCTTGCTTATACAATTAGGTTTTCAGTTCACAGTTAAAAACATCAACAATGAATCAAGGAAGCACAAGGAAAGTGGAAGATTGTTCCAGAGCACCGGCTGCCTGAAAGGAGCGATCTCCCCTGATCCCCTAACGAGTGCGAGGGACCATGACTAAGTTCTGGTCCTGAGACCTCAGCCTCTGAGAAGGGGGTGTATGGACACAACAAGTCTCTAATGTAGGAGGGAGCCTGACCATGAAAGGCCATGAAGGTCAGCACCAGGATTTTAAACTGGAACCAAAAACAGACTAGGAGCCGATGAAGAGCTTTTAGAATCGCCGTCATATGAGCCCTTCTACTTGTACGAGTCAGTAACCTCGCCGCGGAGTTCTAAAACCTGCTGAAGACGATACAACTCCTTTTTGTTTAGACATGAGAATAGACTGTAACAATAGTCTAAATGGGAAGACACAAAGACGTGGATAATCATGTAAAGATCATCTCTGTACACAATTGTTCAGTTTAGAAATTTTCCTCAGTTGGTAAAAACAGCTCCTTGTCAGCAGTTCTGCGTGGAGCTCTAAGGACAAAGTGATAATGGAGAGGTCAGAACTCAAAGGCCAATAAAAAAAAAAAAAGGATTACACAGAAAACAAAAAACTATTGCTTCATTTTAACACCAAAATAAAAGCACCAATCAAAATGATCAAATTTGAATCTAATGAAGAAGTTATTCATCTAACCAAGTTGGACCATACAGAGATCACCATGTCATTGACATTATTTATGCTTCAAACATCCCACTATTGCTCTAAAATGTCTAGATAAACCTAACAGCACCCCTCATGCCCTCAAACTAAAGTACAAACATTGCTTTTCACATTGGACCAGTTTTATTGATCAATTCAACATATATAGCATATAAATTGACTTACAGAAGTTAATACCAATGTTACTACCAATAGTTAGTGCACCCCTACTCTAACTTATGAAATACATCTTTAAAAAAAGCTTAAAACACTAAAAGCTCATTGATGATGCTGCAAAAATGTTGTTTTTTTAGCAACATTGCAAAAAAATATGCAAAAATTCCTAATAAAAGTTCACCCTGTGTGCAGATCTAACTGGCAGAGAAATGTGCATTTTTTTTTACTTTGACAGTGTAAGGTTCCCTGCACATAAATGAGATGGAAAGAAAATAACAGAAAACGTTTATATGGCAAATTGAAATGTAGCATGATGTGCATAATGTCCAGCAGGTCAATATCAGTAATAAAACTCAATAAAACAGCAGTAAAAACTCAGCAACGATAAAAACTGAATATAAAACTATACAGAAGAACTCTAGCTTGAAGGCTAAATAATATCTAGGTAGATTTTATCCTTTATTCTAGCATATTCTTGGAAATGGAGCCAGTTTGAGGTACAGCAGCACAAAAGCAGTTATATCATAGATGAAATAGTTTAAATAATTGTTAAAACTAGCATTATAAGGTGCTTTTGAATCCTTTTATAATATATATTTTCATAAATATGTTATCAGAGAAGATATTAGTCCAGAATTTAACCTGAGCCTTGATAGTTGGTTGCTATGGTGATGGTTGTTTAGGTAAATCAAGGGCAAAACAACAAGCTAACTAAAATGTATTTGCCTTTAATGGCTCATGGGTCGAACCTACCTGTCGAACTCCTCGGAGTCGATAGCCGCTCTCAGCACCCAGCCGATGAGAGGAACCCCAGCTAGAAGCTTGATGTTCTTCAGAGGAATTCCTTTGCTTCCCCCTCTGGCTAGAATGAGAGCAGCTACGTGTCTTTTCCCACTGGGACAGAGCCGCTTGCTGCTACTGCTGCTGGTTCTGTCTGGCAACGTATCATTTTCACGGTTGCGTCTTTTCCGGGCAGCCATGTTCACTTTAAAGTCTTCTTTTCGGCGCTAAAAGACAAACTGGCTTAGCCGGTCAATGACAAGTCGAGGAAAATGTAGCAGCTTCAGTTGTCAGCCTGCTTCTTCTTCTTCTTCTTCTTATATTTTTTTCTTCTTCCTCTTCTTCTTCTTGTGAGGTTGGCAAATTTGTGAGAAGTGCATTACCGCCACCTACTGATATGGAGTAAAGCAAGGAAACAGGAAACGATTCACCACAGAAACAAAACAAAAAAAAAACTGTGTAACTTTACCCAACATAATAAATACTTAATCACCTTTGCTCTAATAATTTTAATTTATCTTTAAGTCATTGTCAATCTGCCAGTTTCTGATGGTCTAATCGGTTTTCCCATCATGCTTTCAACCATTTCCAAGTTTAAATCTTTCACTTCCAGATGTTTTTCTGCAGCTTTCACTATTATTTTTGATTTTTTTTCGATCACTTCAACCATGAAAAGAACAAAATCTTTCTTTTTAACAAGAATCTTCTTCAATTTTGGGACATTTCTCTAGAGGTTTTGAATTTGCCATGTGTTGAACTGTAGGTTTGTTTGTTTTCTAACTGAGATGGGATCCTTTTTGCAGCTTCAGCGTAAGTTATTCCGAGCTCAAATTTAAATTTTTTTATTTCCTCAGACCTTTTGTTGATTTCACAACCACAATATGCAGCAGTATGTTCTCCACCACAGTTACAGCATTTTATTTTAGCTTCTTTTCCACATTTTCCGTACTCATGCTCTCCAGCATACCTTCCACATCGCTGTTTTCCTTTACAAACTGCTGCTATGTGTCCGAATTTTTGGCATTTGTAACATCTCAGAGGTGGTGGATTGTATATTTTGACATTATAGCTGATGTAACCAATGAACACTTTGCATGGTAATTACTCTTCCTCGAATTTACATAAATAACACAGATAAACTGTCAGATTCCTCTCCGTTTCTTGTTGTTTTTAACCGTTTTACTTCTTTTACTTTTGCACCACTTATGTTTTCTATTATCTCTTTTTCAGAACTCCTCCAATGACTACCCTGCTGATCTTTTTATTCTCACCAAACTGCACTGAACTCTTATCCCGTCAATTTTGTTGATCGGAATGGCTTTGCCTTGCTGGGCGCTGTCTCTGCAGTTGATCAACAGATCTCCACTGTACAAGATTCTGGCACCTCTGACTTTTCCTACAAGTTTATTTATGGTTTTTGTCAAGTGAACCGGATTCCAATTTGCAAAAGAGTCTGCCTGATTAACTAGTTTGAATATGACTTTGTACTCATTTTGTTTTGCTGTGGAATTTATGGATTGATCATCACATGAATGTTCAGAACTGGACTCCCCTTCAACTGATCTCTGCTTTTTCCGCTTTTTCTCATTTTTTGAGGCTACCCTCTTCCAATCTTCTTCATTGTCACTATTTCCCTCTTCCATCCCACAAGAATCGCTTCCTGTTTCCTCACTACTCACGGCCATGGACATTTCTCCACAAGCAACTTCGAAACACGCGCCATGCACCAAACGACCTCATGTTTTTTAGTGGCGGATGGCAACCAACTTAAGGTGCATTTACCGCCACCAACCAGACTGGAGTGTGGTTATCAATGATGTCAGAGGGATGTTATTAAATCATACCTCAACGGTATGAACGAATCTCTATTATCTATCAATCAATATCTACCCAAACTCACATTAATACGACTGAATATTCACATGCATATACACACTTATATTCTTTATTTAAATACGATTAAATAATCCAGTGTTTTGGGTTTTTTTTAAAAATCTAATTAATTGGTTTCTAGCAGAATTCGATGTATTTCCTGGAAGGTCTATCATTGAAAATCAATTTTTTTCTCTATTTAGTGTTACCTTTAAATGCTGATGTTCCTGTGAATATTTATTACATTCCATTAGTACATGTTCCACTGTTTCTATCTGATTACAGTGATTACAAGTCCCTGTGTCATGTTTCCCTATTCTGAAAAGAGAATTATTAAGTCCAGTATGACCAATAATAAGTCGAGATATTATTACTTCTTCTTTCCACCTTTCTTTTGTGCAACTCTAACCCCCCACAGTCTTCTGAATTTTATATAGATCTCTACCAGTGTCATGATTGTCCCATTGTTCCTGCCAAATCTTACATATTTTATTTGCAATTATAGATTTACCCTCACTTTGGCTTAAAGGAATACTTAAGTTAATAATATCTGATTTTAAGGCCTATTTAGCCAATATATCTACTTCATTTCCTTCAATCCCTACATGAGCAGGAATCCCGACAAATCGAACAAAAATAATCTTATTATGAAGCTGAACTAATAGATGATATATATGTAATAACAAATCTAATCTACAAGACTTGCCAGATTTGATACTTAATAATGCTGCTTGACTATCTGATGCAATAATATATTTATTTTCCTCTTTAACATTTTCATCAACCAACCCTTCTAAAGCTATCATAATGGTATCAGCCTACTTTAGAAGCAGAAAACAAGATAATGAGAGGCTGCGCTATCGCCCCCATGTGGCATGGAATGAAAACTCCAACAAAACGAATTCTTCTTTTCTATTATGGCGGATCACAAGCAACTTTAAGTTGCATACTGCCACCTACTGTACATAATGGTGTAGCGGCATTACATCAAATTCTATTTTTTAATTTAGTATTCTGTAAATAAATAAATAATGCTTTCTTTAATCAGTGAATATTATTATTTTATTTTCTTCATTTCCCAATATGCCTTTAAGACTCCATTATTTGCCTGTCCTCAATTTCTCCCTTTCATGTTAATAAGTTTTACAGTTAATCAGTACATCTTCTACATTCTCTTTTTTTCCTCATCCTTCACATTTATCATTATTTTTCCTCCCTATTAAATATAAATTGTCATTTAAATAGGTATGACCCACTCTTAATCTGATGATTATTACTTCTTCCCTTTTGTTTGTCTCATTAATGATTCTATTTAATACTGATTTTTGGACGTTATATAATCCTCTTCCTTTCTTTACTCTAAAAAAGTGATTTACCTTCCCCTTTCCCAAAAGGAATTGTAATGGTTATTGTTCCCTCTGGAGCCCTTTTTGCTAATATATCTGCCTTTTCATTGCCTTTTATACCTTCCTGTGCTGGAACAAAAAATAACCAAATATCAATCCCACCGCTATAGACTGTACTGGATTTCTAATACTAGATATTTTCTATCATTTCCTTCTCCCTGAATGATTTCTAAAACTGCTTTGGAATCTGTAAAGACCACCACCCTGTGTGGTCTAACCTCCTCCACCCATTCTAAGCTTAATATAATTACCAACATTTCCATGATTCTTCTTCTTCTTTATAATGGCGGTTGGCAAACAACTATTTGTTGCATTTCGCCACCAACCAGTAAGGATTGTGGATCAGGACACGTGCTCAAAATAAATAAACAAACAAATAACTAAATAAATATAAAAAAAATACTAATTGATTATATGGCCTATATGTTTCCAATAAATAACAGAGATAATCTTATAGGCTGTATCATAAGTATTTTTCCTTAAAATGTTTATAAGATTAAACTGCTCTTTTTCCTGTTCAAGATTCCTTCTCACCTGTATTTTTTGTCTCTGATACTTCCTACAGCTATACATTACATGTTCTGGCAAATAATGATCAAAGGAGGGAGGCGGGTAAATTAATTTCTTCCCATGTTATGGAGGGGGATTGTTATGTGTGATAGCATGTAGTCCACTAGAAATGTCCTTAATCCAGTAATCTGTCATATTTTACATTAGAACAGGATTTAGCAGAAAATCTACACTCTCATCTCCCCCCTCAGGGCTAAGCCCCCCGATCCCCTAGAATCCTAGATCCGCCCCTGGTCACCAGTTAAGATGTTCACCAGTTGAAGTGGAACAATGGGCAAAAGTGTGCGTTTAGTGAGCCAAGTAGAAATGATTGAATATTCCAAAGCTTTGAGCAACATTGTGAGGAGCGCATTGAAGCTCTGAAACAGTCAGTGCAGCGTCTTAACGCGCGGGAGGCGAACCTGCAGGCTACTAAAGCCTTGGATGAACAGCTGCTGATGGAGAAACACAGCTGGACACAGCAGCCCCGCTCCCATTGAGTCCCTCACAGACTCTCCCAGTTTCAAATAGAAGCTTGAGATGCTGCATGTGGTGGAGAATGATGCGCCTGATGGTGGCAGAAATAGCGAAGATCGGGAACGCCTCTCTGATCCCTGCTCCGAACGAGGATCAGGAAGCCAGTGATCTGGGAGGATATGACAGCTATATGGACAACTTTAGCAGCTAGGTTGTTATTAACCTGTCAGTTACTTCTAGAACACTAAGAATAAATAAGAAATTAGAAGGAATAATCAACAATAACCATCCATCCATCCATTTTCTTTACACGCTTGTCCCGAGTGGGGTCGCGAGGGGTGCTGGTGCCTATCTCCAGCAGTCAATGGGCGAGAGGCGGGGTACACCCTGGACAGGTCGCCAGTCTAACAATAACCTCTATATCTAACTTTTAGTGAGAGTCGCTGAGTTCCCGCCGGTTACTAGGGCAACAGCTGTCCTCGAAATCGGGAAGAGGAAGGTTAAACCAAAAGACATTAACGGTCTAATTCTATGACGTCACATAGCCACGCCTCCTTTACATTTCGTGACCCGCCTAGTCTGTCCAGGTAATCATTCCACTGAAGCCATTCTTACAGTGACCTCTGCTCGGACTGCATGTTGTTTGTTGACTACCTGCTGGAAAACAAAAACAGAACAGAAATGTCTGAGTCAAGACAAGAAATGAAAAACCACATTTACATCGCCACTGGAAACTTGGAGGAGATTGTCCAACCCATGCTGGGAACGCTGTCACCAGCCCAGTGGGCCTTGCTTTCGCAGGGTCAATCGGATTCCCAAATAACAACAGTCCTGGGAGATATTATCACCACCATTTTTCAGCAATGTGTGGAAAATGCATTGAGGATCCTTATTCCACAGATTGGAGAGAATCTGCAGCCTGGTGTAAAGACCGCAACCCCAACGGAAAGTATCCGAGTGAGTTTGACCAACATGATTTCAACAGAAATCGCAAATGTCCTGCATGTTGAACCCGAATTCTGTCCTGAAGGCGAGGAGTTAAACATGTTAATGCAAGAGGAGATCTCTAGTAAAGTTACATCCCTGACCAATGAAATGTTAAAGTCCCCCAATTACCCTGAGGAATCTGCAGTATACGTGAGCCGACACTTTACCAACTGGAAAAACTACGTCAAAATGATCCAAAATACATTGAAATGTGTTCAACAACATATAAACAGAGTCAAAACTGGATGTTTTGTCAAATATTCGAACACATTCATGACAAAACAGGCAACACCAAAAGCAGAGACCACACCTGACTCTTCAGAGACAAGAAGTCTTTTAAGCATAAAAAGTCACTTTGACGAAAGAACAGCTACTAAGAGCATTTTTCAGATATTAAATAAACATACAAAAGACCTTCCTGATGTTGATTCCACTGAATTATTGCATCTGTCAGAGGAAATCCGCCAAACTGTTCACAAGGACCTTCATTACTGTATGTCAGACGATTCAACTAGGAAATGTTCATGCATCCCACATTTTAACATCCTAACAGTTATGAATATGATCAGCCGCTTTTTCCTATGCCACAGAACTGCTCCAGGTAACAAACAGTCAGAAACAACAAGCACACAAGAATTTTCCAAGTTTATAGCGGAGCAATTCAGAATCATGGTATCTTCTTTGGAAAAATCGCTGCATTCAACTGAAAAACTGTTAAAACTGGAAAACGACTGTTCATCTAACGGATGGAAATGGATCATGTTAAATGAATGCATTTCAGAGCTTTCGCTGGTCGACGACAGCACACAAGCGCTAAAGATCGACGGCACGGACTGCTTTCTCCTGATGTATTTGAATTGCATAAAACCTCAAATTATGCAGTTGTGTGCAGAACCCATGGAAAACCCATTACTGAATGAGACGACCCAAAAGTTGGAACGGGAGCTGACAGACAAATTATATTTCTACTTACTGGGGGGCCATTTTTATCCACCTCTTGTTCGTCCAAAACGAAAATTTCTTTCAGACTCTGTCCTCTCTCTACAGAAAGTAAGAGACATTTCTGGCCAGATCCAAATTAGCCCTGATGTCTTGTATGCCAGAACAGAAGGGGAGGTGAGGATGTTTCTCCATAATGTCTTTCTATGGAAAACAGGGGAAACTAATAAGTTTCAGCAAAGTTTCAGCAACTGGGTTTGCGGTATGGTCTCAGAAATCTGTGCAATGGTTGAAAAATGTGATACATCGGCCAAAATCCGAAGCTCAGAAACCCATTCTCTGAAACTCAGCGAGCTAGAAAGCAAGGACTCTACCCTCATGGAAACAGATCTGATAAATGAGGAAGACGGAGGGTGCAGTGTGGTCTGGGACTTTGAGGATACGGTTGTACAAAGCCCGTATACACCAGACCAACCGCAAATCCAGGAAACCAATTCTCTAAGTTCCAGGACGCAAGGAAATGAGGACTCCACCCCAGATGCGTTTGGATGTTTGGCTGACTATTCTTCATTGGAAAAAAAGGCTACATTTTTGCCTGATTCTGTGGAGCTGACAAGGAAAAGGTTTCAAGGCAAGAAATTAAGCAAAGATCCGTTTCCAGAATCAGATCCGTTTCCAGAATCAGATCCGTTTCCAGAATCAGATCCGTTTCCAGAATCAGATCTGTTTCCAGAATCAGATCCGTTTCCAAAATCAGGGTTTATGCCTAAGAGATATGTTGATAAGTCGACATCTGATGAAGATTCTAATGAAAAAGAACTAGACAAAGATTTGGCATTTCTGGTAATGATTGCAGTTTTAAAATGCCTGAAGAAACAGGGTGGACCCCTGAGTTCCAAAGAAATGAAGCAGATCTTGTCTAATATATCAGGAAAGGAAATAGTTAAAATAGAAGACTTTACTTATGCTGAAAACAATGAAATGAATTTTTCTCCGGGTACTCCGGGTTTTCCTTTGAAAACACAATTGTCTAATTAGACATTCAGAATAAATAAATTAATTGAAATCTTGATATGTATTTTAAATCTAAATCTAGATTCAAAATCTAGAAACGGCTGCTATGGCAGCCCACTGCTCCCCAAGGGGATGGGTTAAATGCAGAGTGTTCATTTTGTTGCTCTGTACTTGTGAAAATGTAATGACAATAAAATACTGTGGGAAAAAAAATGTAAACATTTTCTTGCCCACTTTACATTTTGTCAGAAATGACTAATTTTCACGGCATGCAAAGGTATCCGCTACGTCAATAAGTCTGCTTTATGCCGTGTCTTTTAGAGTGACAACCAATGTTTTTTTCAGACAGTCGAATATTAACATTTTGTTGTTTTCTTTCCCAAAATGTATTCAAATTTTTAGCAGTTTAAACAAACATCTTGATTAATATACAGAATATAACCACAGCAGTAGTAGTGTTATTGTTGAAGTCAAAATAAAATACAAACAAAAAGAAAAACATCAGATTTCCTCACACAATATTGGTTCCAATGCAACTGATCACATTTTGTACTTAACTTCTTATACTGAGAATTACATTTAACAGTTTATGTCCTCAAATAAATTGTCTTTGGGAACTGCAGTTCACATGTTTTTCAATCACTTTTTTTAATCTCTTCTGATATATTCAAATTCTTGACATAATTAATGAAGGAATTCCAGATTCAAACAGGCCCTTTAATAAGCTTCATGTTTATTAGTATCCATTCAGCAATTACATTTATCTTACATGTCTTTCAGTAACACTTATCAAGTAGAATAGTGCCTCCTCTGTAGACATTGTTAACTCCCCTAAAAGAAGAGATATGTCTGGAAACCTCTCTCCAAATAGTTGTTCAGTAGGGCATTGGTCTTCCTCTATTGGTGAAAATGGGTCAGCTCCAAAGGCAGACCTCCAAGTCAGGAAGGGCTCTAGCTCCTGTTCATACATCCATGGTGCTTCAGCAGCAGTGGGCAGCTGCTCTGCTGGAATTCTTGCTGGGCATCTCACAACTGCATGTTGATTTGGGATCCCTCTGCCTAAAATTGGTAAAGATTTTTAGCTATTTATTTGTTTCATTCTGGAACAAAACAGTCAGTTGTTTTAAACTACATACAAACAAAAATTACCAAAACGTACCTGGTATCCTATGGGCATACCAGAACTGCACAACTCTGTCAAGTCCTATCTGACTCGCTTGACAGGTCAGGTTGGACACACAAAGTTAGCATGACATGTTGGTCATGTTGCTGTTAGCATAAACAAAATGTGTTGCACAATGCTTGCACACTGTTGCACTTTTATCCACAACTTTCTTTCCGCCGTCATCGTAGGTCACTCTAAATGCAAAGTGATCCCATACAGCAGACCTATACAGTGCTGCTGGCGCGTCTTCCAACGCCTGTTCTTTCCCACTCGCCATACCCACACAATTCTCCACAACAACTGATTTTCAGTGTTGCCAACTCCTCAGAAAGGAAAGTAGCTATTGGCTGTGCTATAAGTCGCTAGAAGTCGCTGAATGACGTCATTGCCTAATTTGCATAATATATATATATTTTTTTTTATTCAACTTTAAATTTTTTCCCTTGAGGTCCACTAAGGACCTTAAAATCATGCTAAAACATGAACATTTTGAACCATAATTTTTTTTTACATTACATTAACAATCTAAATGGAAAAAAAGACTATAAAGAATCAATGACAATGTTAGCAAATGGTAATTATTGTTTTTTTGTTATTTTTAACTAATAAGAATTCCCTGCACACACACAGGCTGTGCTTGCCTGCTCACAGAAAGAGTGGATCATGGTCATGTTGGTCAAGGCTCTCTATGGCAGGTTCAGCAACTGAGGGAGCTGACTCCAGAGTGATCATCCTGTGCCGTCAAACCCGGCGCATGCGTGCGGTTCATTTGCTGTCTGGACGCTGCTGTGTCTCTGACTGTAGCGCTGAGAGGGACTCCTGTGGAAGCGGGAGAACGGGGTTGGGACGGGGGTGGCGCCCCACGGCAGACTCCAGAAAAGTCGCTAGATTTGTCGCCAGTCGCTTTTTTGAAAAAGAGTCGCTGGAGGGGTCTGAAAAGTCGCTAAATATAGCGACAAAGTCGCTGAGTTGGCAACACTGTTGATTTTTTCCTGCTACACTCGGCTACGCTGCTTCGCTTCTTCTTCTTGTTTACTACTGGTTGTTGGCTTTGGTCGCAGTTCCGCCTCCTACTGCTCTGGAGTGTAAACGCTTCGCCTCTGAGAAAAAGAAGCAGCGCATGAACCGAACGTAACACACGCGAACCGAACCGAGACAGTAGAACCGAACGGTTCGGACGGTTTTCATAAACCGTTCCATCCCTAATATATATATATATATATATATATATATATATATATATATATATATATATATATATATATATATATATATATATATATATATATAATATATATATATATATATATATATATATATATATATATATATAATATATATATATATATATATATATATATATATATATATATTAGTGCTGTCAAAATTATCGCGTTATTATCGCGTTAACGCGAGGCCATTTTAACGGCGATAATTTTTTTAACGTGAGATTAACGCTATGTGGTTTTATGGTAAAATTTTCCAAGTACATCCCGCTGCAGCCTGCGAGAAGGCGGGGCTATTTTCCCCCAGTCTATGCATTTCTCATAGGCTTCGAGAGCGGAGCTCCTCAAGGAAAAAAGACGCTCATACACTGGGTGACGCTAGTGCCTTTTCTTTAAGCCCCACCACCAACAAACAAGTTGAGTGTCTGGTAACTAGTAGCAACCTGAAATACGCTAAGAAAACAGATTACTGAGGTGAAATGGAATCTGCTACGGCACTCTTGCTGTCTGTGTACGCCACAGGTCGGTATCGTGGGTGTGTGTGGGTGGGTGTGTGTGTGTTCTCATTTTTGTTAAGAGTCTGAAAAGTAACTTTCATAGACTACCTCCATCTAGTGATGTCGGTCTATTGATTTTGATGTATTGATTGAAAATTGTTCATTATTATCTTGGTTAATTAACATCTAATGTTAACTGTACTACATTTTATAGCAGTAGGGTAAAATGCTTGTCTTTGTTCAAAAGACTGTATTAACTGTAAAGACTGTCTTTTACATCAGCCTGTTTTCAGGGCCTTTTTTTTGGCTACATATTTGTTATTTTTTGCTACATGCCTCCCCATCTTCTTGCCATATGTTTCTATGGCATAAATCAGTATCTGTGACCTGTTCTCATTTAAAAAAAAGAACATTGGCACAAACCTAGCCTGTATGTATTTTTTGTATGTCATCGAGAGTATTTAAATGATTTTCAATCAGAAAAAAAATTTGCGATTAAAATGCGATTAATCGCGAGTTAACTCAGGCATTGATGCGATTAATCGCGATTAAAAAAATT
>NW_024038340.1:0-49429 GCF_016077235.1 Cyprinodon tularosa
CTGTAACTAGTCTTTAACTGTAACCAGCCTGTAACTAGTCTTTAACTGTAACTAGTCTTTAACTGTAACCAGCCTTTAACTAGTATTTAACTGTAACCAGCCTGTAACTAGTCTTTAACTGTAACCAGCCTGTAACTAGTCTTTAACTGTAACCAGCCTGTAACTAGTCTTTAACTGTAACTAGTCTTTAACTGTAACCAGCCTGTAACTAGTCTTTAACTGTAACTAGTATTTAACTGTAACCAGCCTGTAACTAGTCTTTAACTGTAACCAGCCTGTAACTAGTCTTTAACTGTAACTAGTCTTTAACTGTAACCAGCCTGTAACTAGTCTTTAACTGTAACTAGTCTTTAACTGTAACCAGCCTGTAACTAGTCTTTAACTGTAACCAGCCTGTAACTAGTCTTTAACTGTAACTAGTCTTTAACTGTAACCAGCCTGTAACTAGTCTTTAACTGTAACCAGCCTGTAACTAGTCTTTAACTGTAACTAGTCTTTAACTGTAACCAGCCTGTAACTAGTCTTTAACTGTAACTAGTCTTTAACTGTAACCAGCCTGTAACTAGTCTTTAACTGTAACTAGTCTTTAACTGTAACCAGCCTGTAACTAGTCTTTAACTGTAACTAGTCTTTAACTGTAACCAGCCTCTAACTAGTCTTTAACTGTAACCAGCCTCTAACTAGTCTTTAACTGTAACCAGTCTTTAACTGTAACTAGTCTTTAAGGCCGGACCACCTGTAGCTTGGTTGAGTTGCGGTTGATGTCTTACTGACCGGTTGTCCTTTGGTCTCCAGCGGGACACAGCATCTCCATTGTGGACGGAGTCTTCAGCTGGTCCAGGACGGAGAACCCGACGCTCAGGAGGTTTTTATCCATTAGCTGTCAGTGGACAGTTTGAAGCTCAGAGACGTGAAGCTTTTGTCTCTGTGTGTCCAGGCTGAATGTGTCCATCCCAGAAGGCTCGCTGGTAGCAGTGGTGGGACACGTTGGCTCAGGGAAGTCCTCTCTGCTGTCTGCCCTGCTGGGAGAGATGGACAAAGTGGAAGGAAGCGTGGCTGTGAAGGTGGTCGTCTGACGCTCTCACTGGGACACGGGGGACACAGGGGACAGGGACCGGGTCTTTAAATGGTCCATATTGTGTCTGCTAGCTTCATTCTCACACACCCACACACTCTCTCTCTAATTTGGTGAGTTTTAGAACTGTCATAACAAACAGGTTCGTATTCACCTCCCTTATGGGCTTGTGATTTAACTCTTTATTCACGTTTCCAAAATATATTTTAAAAAGTCACCATTTTAGGATATTTTAAAGATTTATTATTTGCCCTGGGTATTAGAAAAGTCCTGTTCCGGCCCTGCACACAGCGCAGCAGCATGTCGTCTGGTGGACCCAGAAGAAGCTGGAAGTTCTTCCTTAATATTTCCAATTAGATTCCTAATTGGCTGATTGTGAAGAACTGGGTGTTAAAACCCGCTGCTGTTCCGACGCAGCCGTTTCTGATCTTCAGCTCTGAGGTAGCAGCTGTTCCAGATGTTCCACTGAGGCGACCTTCCCTTCCCTCAGGGCAGGGACCCTCAGCAGCCTGCAGGGATCCGCCTCCTGGATCTACAGACTGACCACTGAGCTCATTCCTCAGAGCAGAGAGGATGTCTGTACAGACCAGGAGTCTCCTGAGGTCTCCTGCTCCACAGGTCCATGGAGAACATCCAGGAGGCCGTTAGTAGAACGTTAAGGAGTTTAGTTCCATGGCTGCATCAGCGGAGCTCCGCTGACTTTAACCAAAGCTCCTGCAGAGACTACCTTAAGGTCAGAGTGAAACTGAAACGACTGTGTGTTTCCTGCAGGGTTCTGTGGCCTACGTTCCACAGCAGGCCTGGATCCAGAACTCCACGCTGAAGGAGAACATCATGTTCGGCCAGGAGATGAGGGAGGACTGGTACCAGCGGGTGGTGGAGGCCTGTGCCCTCCAGCCGGACCTGGAGATCCTCCCTGCTGGAGATCAGACGGAGATCGGAGAGAAGGTCTGAATGAAGATGTTGTCCTGCTGCTGGTCTCCATGGAGACCACTCTGACCTCCACCTGTGTTCAGGGGGTCAACCTGTCTGGAGGCCAGAAGCAGAGGCTGAGCCTGGCCAGGGCCGTGTTCTGCGACCGGGCCGTGTACCTGCTGGATGACCCGCTCTCTGCCGTCGACGCTCACGTTGGAAAGCACATCTTTGACCACGTCATCGGCCCGCAGGGCCTGCTGAGGGACAAGGTGGGTCGGCTGCTGGTTTGCTGCGAACAGCTACGGCTGCAGGAAACGTTCCTGACAGGAAACCGCCATCGATAACCACGCTAGTCAGAGAAGCTCCAACGCCACGGCGCCGCTCCGGGCGGCCGCAGACCGGCGCTGGGAGAGACGCTCTGAGCTGCTGCTCTTCATTTCAGCTGCAGTTCTGTTGGTGGAAGGAAAATGGAAATCTCCTGACATGAAGCTCTGGTTTGTTTGGATGCTTGCAGACCCGGGTGCTGGTGACCCACGGACTGAGCTACTTCCCCCAGACTGACCTCATCCTGGTCATGGTGGAGGGTGAGATCACAGAGGTGGGCTCCTACCAGCAGCTCCTGGCCAAAGAGGGCGCCTTTGCAGAGTTCCTGAAGACGTACGCCAACGTGGAGCAAAGTGAAGATGGTGGTGAGCAGCCGTTCATTTGCTTCCACAGGTTCTGGATCAGCGTGTTTCCACTAAGCCTCCTTTCCTTCCTGCTCAGGTTTAGCAGCTGAAGCTAAGAGTGAAGCGGCAGCGCTGGAGAACGGAGATGTTCCACCTCTCATCGGGTGAGTGGATCTGCTGTGGAGCCGCAGGTCTGCGTTCAGGTTCATTGGTCTGACCAGGAGCAGATCGGACTCCATGAATGTTTGGATCGATGATCCTGCGGTGCGGTTCTGGACGGACCCTGACCGCTGCGTCACAGAGCTTTAATATCGGTCTGATGGCGCCGTGATGTTCTCAGATCCTCTTTAGTCCCGTCATGTTGGATGTTTGCACCCTCAGCGTTCACTACTGCATCACTACAGCCCTAGCTTCACGGTTTGACCTTCATCTGATAGCCAGACCAGCTCTGGACGCTCAAACCCCCCAGAACAGAACTGCCATAGAATCTGCTGAATGATAATGATCCAGTAATGAGTTCTGTAGGATCATTGATGGTAGAAACATGTTCTCCATTAATCAATCAATCAATCAATCAATCAATCATCCAGCAGCAGGAAACTCTTTGATCTCCAGAGGTGATGTTGGCTTCAGCTTGAGAGCAGACATGGCAGCCCCCCCCCCCCCGGTGTGTCCCTGCATGACGTCTCACCACAGGAGGCATCTGTTGGGTGGGTTCGGCCCGCCTTTGGCACCAGGATTATTTGGCGCCGCGGTTCTGAAGGGGCTGAACCTGTACACCGTAGCCCCAGCAGTGGGCGCCGCCGCCAGCGGGGCCATGGCGCCACGGTTCTGAAGCGCCACCATGCTTCCTGTTTATCAGAGCTGCTGCACGCTGCAGCTTGTTTAGAGCTGATTTAGAGGCTGAAGTTCTTATCTGAATGGAAGGACGTTTATAACAGCCATGTTTATTCCATCACTGCTTTATGCACACATGATGTTCTGCTCTGGATCCAGTCTGAACCGGACCTGATCTGCCTCCATCCACAGCAGCTCTGCTGCCACGGCGCAGACCACAGCGTCTGCAGAGACCGATGGAGGCACCGACCTGAACAAGAAGGCCAAGAACCCTGAGATGGGGAAGCTGACGGAGGCTGACAAGGCCAGCACTGGGCGGGTACGTAGGTTCCAACGCCGCGGCGTGCACCAATAAGACTTCATTCATTATATCATCAGTCAATGATCAGTTCAACCAGCAGATGTTCAGACGTTCACCCGAGGAGGTCAGAGAGGGTTCTATAGCTCCTCCCTGGCTGAAGGTGGAACATCAGGTGTCTAAAGGCCGTCCGTCTGTCCAGAGGAGTCATTTTCTCATTGCTGAAGCAAAGCCATGGCCTGACCTAGTGCTCCATCTAACCCGTGTTAGATGGAGCACTAGGTCAGGGGGGGGGGTTCCACTTCCTGGGGGCCGCTATCCTGCAACCTTTAGGTCCATCCTTGGTCCATCACACCTGAATCAGATGGCTGAGTTACTTCCTGAGTATGAGGTCACTTCCTGCAGAGTCCCTCATTCATCTAATTACAGGATTCAGGTGTGTTGAAACAAAGGAACGTCTAAAGGTTGCAGGATACCGACCCCCCCCCCCCCGTTGGATGATTAAATCCATCCTGGCTGATCTCCGCAGCCTGAACGGTCATGCTGTTTATTCCCCGGATGCTGGAGAGGATGTGGAAGTCTTGTCTCCTTCAGGTCCAGAGGTTTCTCCTCTTTCCTTCCTGCTAAAAGCTTCATGGGACTCTGAACCGAAAGAGGCTTTAAATGAGAATCAGTGTGAGGTCTGCAGACGGTGACGGGATGGTTGTGAGGTCTGCAGACGGTGACGGGATGGTTGTGAGGTCTGCAGACGGTGACGGGATGGTTGTGAGGTCTGCAGACGGTGACGGGATGGTTGTGAGGTCTGCAGACGGTGACGGGATGGTTGTGAGGTCTGCAGACGGTGACGGGATGGTTGTGAGGTCTGCAGACGGTGACGGGATGGTTGTGAGGTCTGCAGACGGTGACGGGATGGTTGTGAGGTCTGCAGACGGTGACGGGATGGTTGTGAGGTCTGCAGACGGTGACGATGGTTGTGAGGTCTGCAGACGGTGACGATGGTTGTGAGGTCTGCAGACGGTGACGGGATGGTTGTGAGGTCTGCAGACTGTGACGATGGTTGTGAGGTCTGCAGACTGTGACGATGGTTGTGAGGTCTGCAGACGGTGACGGGATGGTTGTGAGGTCTGCAGACGGTGACGGGATGGTTGTGAGGTCTGCAGACGGTGACGATGGTTGTGAGGTCTGCAGACGGTGACGATGGTTGTGAGGTCTGCAGACGGTGACGATGGTTGTGAGGTCTGCAGACGGTGACGGGATGGTTGTGAGGTCTGCAGACGTTGTGAGGTCTGCAGACTGTGACGATGGTTGTGAGGTCTGCAGACGGTGACGGGATGGTTGTGAGGTCTGCAGACGTTGTGAGGTCTGCAGACAGTGACGATGGTTGTGAGGTCTGCAGACGGTGACGGGATGGTTGTGAGGTCTGCAGACTGTGACGATGGTTGTGAGGTCTGCAGACGGTGACGGGATGGTTGTGAGGTCTGCAGACTGTGACGATGGTTGTGAGGTCTGCAGACTGTGACGATGGTTGTGAGGTCTGCAGACGGTGACGATGGTTGTGAGGTCTGCAGACGGTGACGATGGTTGTGAGGTCTGCAGACGGTGACGGGATGGTTGTGAGGTCTGCAGACGGTGACGGGATGGTTGTGAGGTCTGCAGACGGTGACGATGGTTGTGAGGTCTGCAGACGGTGACGGGATGGTTGTGAGGTCTGCAGACGGTGACGGGATGGTTGTGAGGTCTGCAGACGTTGTGAGGTCTGCAGACAGTGACGATGGTTGTGAGGTCTGCAGACGGTGACGGGATGGTAGTGAGGTCTGCAGACTGTGACGATGGTTGTGAGGTCTGCAGACGGTGACGATGGTTGTGAGGTCTGCAGACGGTGACGGGATGGTTGTGAGGTCTGCAGACGGTGACGATGGTTGTGAGGTCTGCAGACGGTGACGGGATGGTTGTGAGGTCTGCAGACGGTGACGGGATGGTTGTGAGGTCTGCAGACGGTGACGGGATGGTTGTGAGGTCTGCAGACGTTGTGAGGTCTGCAGACAGTGACGATGGTTGTGATTGACAGCTACCAGACGCTCTGCTCTGCCTCCTCAGGTCAAGCTGGCCATATTTTGGGCCTACCTGAAAGCCATTGGTGTGATTCTGTCCTGCATCAGTCTGCTGCTCTTCCTCACCCATCACGTGGTCTCCCTTTTCTCCAACTACTGGCTCAGCCTGTGGACGGACGACCCCGTGGTCAACGGCACCCAGCCGTACAGACTCACCAGGCTGGGGGTGTACGGCGGTCTGGGCCTGACCCAAGGTAAGTCAGGATATAATCAGACTCTTTCACTGAGCTTCTGGCTGTGCTGAACCCTCCACAAATATTCAGCTTTTGTCCATTTATTGTCCATTAGTGTGTGAGGACAGAATGGGAACTAACTTGTAAAGTAGAAGCTGAGACCTTCTTTCTTCTGGAGAGGTTTGAAGGTGGATTAGGATCAACGTCCAGTTTGAATCTCAACCGATCCCGACAGGAAGAGAAATGTTTTAAACGGCTGCAGGCTGGAAGGGTGTCCTCTAGCAGCTCTGAGAAATCCTCTGCCTGAAGACACTGTGGTTGTCCCAAAGGTCTGGACCACTCGGATTATTCACAGGGTCTAGAACAGAAGAAATAGATTCAAAGAAAGGCTGGATTGCAAAATCGGGTGTGGAGCAGAGGGTCATTTCTCCCTAACAAAGAGCTGGGAAGGTCTGCATATGCAGTTAAAAATATAAAATATACATACTGGTCTGTTCCAAACAGGAACAGATGAAGCTACTATGAGAAAAAGCAGAGAGAGCAGAACGTTAGAGATTGAACTAACAGATTCTGCAGAGTGGGAGAATAGAGATAGAATGATCAACTGGGGGTCCCAATGTCCTCCAGCACCCGATAGGCCTGGTTATCCTCTGCAGCAGAGTGTCGCAGTGAGCTTGACGCAGACATTTTTGATTTATGCTCAATATTGCAGCGTGGTCTGCACTATACGCTGTGGGTCTAGATACGGCCGAGGCGGAGAGGGAGTGGGGGCGCATTCGTCCAACAACGTAGGGACATGAGGGCCAAAAAGAGCGGGGATCCAGGTGGAAAAAGAGTCCCAGCGTTCTCGCCTCGCTCTGCTAGCTGCTCCTTCTTCACCAGTCGTTTTCCACAATGGCGTTCATAAAAACAAAACAAGCCGGCCTCCTGTCTGCGGTCAGCTACAATCCACGTTTTATGGTGGAAGTTTATAACTGAGATTTGCAGAGCGAGGATGTGTTGATGGGGGTTGAACTCCTCTGTACGTCCATTTCACCCCCTGAACTATCGTTATTCATCTATGACAATGGAAACTCGGTTTAGCATTCTATGACCCCTTTAACCTTATCTTAGCCAGGTTATGTCTCACCCGCAGCAGCATTAGCTCCTCCTAGTGGATAAACCTCTGATCCGCTACCTGATGAGGTAATCCGTCCAGGAGAAATAGAAAAGACCGGAAGCCATTAGTAAAGGCAAGTTGAACGATGTTTGGACTCGACCTCCATCAGAGCATTAAACAGTCACTCATCATCATCCTCATCTTCAGCATGCACGCCACTTATTTCAGAACAGGAATTAGCTTCAATACGTCAACCCAATGCATGACCTGTAGGTTTGTGGTTGACAGAAGAAGACAGAGTTGGAGGAGTGTGCAGATGTTCTGAACAGTCTTCCTTCCTCTGCGACCTTGTAGGTGTAGCAGTCTTTGGTTATTCCCTCTCCATGTCCATCGGAGGCATCATGGCTTCCCGCTACCTCCACCAGTCCTTATTGTACGACGTCCTGCGCTCACCCATGTCCTTCTTTGAGAAAACCCCGAGCGGCAACCTGGTCAACCGCTTCGCCAAGGAGATGGACACCATTGATTCAGTAATTCCCAACATTCTCAAGATGTTCATGGGATCCATGTTCAACGTGTTGGGTTCGTGTCTCATCATCCTGTTTGCAACGCCATTAGTGGCTATCATCATTCCTTTCCTGGGGCTGCTCTACTTTTTTGTGCAGGTGGGTTACCAGTCCTTCCTGTAGTTCAGCTCCTTCTGCTCCACTCAACTGGCTCTTTGTCTCCAGAGGTTCTATGTGGCAACGTCTCGCCAGCTGAAGCGCCTGGAGTCTGTCAGCCGTTCTCCCATCTACACCCACTTTAGCGAGACATTGCTGGGCACCTCTGTCATCCGAGCTTTTGGCGAGCAGGAGCGTTTCATCCAACAGAGCGACCAGCGGGTGGACCACAACCAGAAGGCCTACTACCCTGGCATAGTAGCCAACAGGTTAGCAGCGCCGCCATCTTCCCAGCCTTCTTAAACTGGTCAGAATGAGACCAGTTGAGCTTAAAAACATCCCAGTCTGCTCACCGGTTCCAGAGCGGCTCCTGTGATTTCCGTTTCAGGAAAAACGGCCTGATGTTCTCTGACTGTGCAGGTGGCTGGCTATTCGCCTGGAGTTTGTAGGAAACTGCATCGTGTCGTTTGCTGCCCTGTTTGCTGTGATGGCCAGAGACCAGCTCAGCCCAGGCATCATGGGGCTTTCCATCTCCTATGCCCTGCAGGTAAACCTAACACTTCCCAGTGCTGGACTCCAGTGTCCGGGGAGAAGGAGCCTATCCTGACCTCTGTTTGCCTTTGAATGCAGCTGACCACGTCTCTGACCTGGCTGGTCAGAATGTCCTCTGATGTAGAGACCAATATCGTGGCTGTGGAGAAGGTGAAGGAGTACTCCAGCACGGGAAAGGAGGTACGCAGCGCATTCCTTCGCCATCTCCTCACATAGGGGGGCGGGGTCTCCTTTGTGAGAGAAGGATGACGTTTTTCATTCAGAGCAGGAATCCAAACCTGGATTATTATCATGAAATAAAACTCAGAAAGAAAAACAGAAATGGCTGCGTTCTGGATCAGCTGCATATATGATAATATCTAATATATAAAGCTGTTTAATAAACAATATGTAGAAATAGAGCAGAAGCAGAATACTTTGATATTACCTTTGGAGTCCCACCGGGGGCCATTTTGGGTCCTTTATTGTTTCTAATCTATAAGTTGTTTTTCTGTATTTTCTGTTCAAGAGATAATCTGCTGCAGATTTTGTTGAAGATAAACAAACTAAAATGATGGTTTGTTTGTTTGTACCTTTAAATCTTAATAAAAAAAGATTATAGTTCAGGAAAGTAGATGTTCAGAATCACATGTGGAGTCGATAACTGATGATTCACAGATCGAGAAAGAAAATAAAGGAAATGCTCAGCATTCTTTTAGAGAATCAGCAACATGTTGATCATGAATCCCTCCAGATTGTTGATTGTTCAGGAGAGCGGCGGCCTACTGGTTCCAGCATAGAGCTTCCTGCCCCACCCCCACAGCCTCCACTCTGGGTCCCTGAAAAACCCCACCCTGCTCCCTGGGCGCCGCACAATGGCAGCTCACTGCTGCCCAGGGGGAGGGGCTAAATGCAGAGGGGGAATTTCTCCAATGTGAGATCAATAAAGTTCAATTATTATTATTATTATTATATTCTTTTAGCATATCTGTCAGACTGTGTGGAAGTCTGGGGGGAAATAAAAGCGCTCTGCTGTCTATGTCGGCCATAAACACAGCAAAAAAGCTGTAAGGCAATAAACCAAATAGGAAACGCACTAAGCAACGTTTTATAAAATCACATTTTTTTAATTCCTGGATTTGGTTAAATTCAAAACAACTCAAATATTGTTGACAGGCAGAAATAAATGAGTGCAGAGAAACAGGTTGACTGGAAGAGACTAAAACCTGAATTAAAAGACCAACCAAGCGATGAGGAGAGACTCAATGTTTGGATGAGGAGATAAAACGGAGCATAAGCATAGAGATATTTACAAAGAGGTATAAGGAAGTGATTCTAGAAAGGTTTATAGGAGAGGAGAAATAATATATTTTAATATAACATCTTAGAGAAACTCCTGATAGTCTAAATATAGACTATAGATCTATGAAGGTGGATTTTATTTATATATCCTGTGTTCAGCATAGTGGGAGGATGTCGTCTTTAGTCAAATTAAGTGAAATTATATTAATAATATTAAAGTGTGTATTTCCATTGTTATGTGTTTATTTTTGTATTACCGTAAATTCTCTAATATTGGCCTGTATTCCAATAGCGGCCGGGACTCTAATAATGGCCGGTCTCGCTGTCAGAGGAGGTAAATAATGGCCGGTCTCTAATACAGGCCGGGGCTATAAACGTTTTTTCTGGGCATACCTCAACATTATACTTGTGGTAGTAAGTAACATACAAGTACCCCAGCCCTGCGCTGCTGGACGACAGGCCCTGACTGCTGCCCGTCTGCGCGAGGAAGAGAACAGACACGCAGCAGAACAGGAGGAGGAGCGCGAGTGATGAGGAGATTAAAGGGAGAGATGAAGAGGAGGAGGAAACTGAATTGGAGGATTTTTTTTTTCTTTTTACTTCAAACCGAGCGAGACATGGTAACTGTACTTTTTCAATAAATGAACCTAGTGTTTTATAGGTTCAAATAGACACAAAATCTCATTTTTATTCATTCCACTGGTAGTCTGTCTTGCTCAAATAGCAATAGAGGCCTGTCTCTAATTCTGGCCTCTTTCCAATAAAGGCCTGGACCGCGATGCACTTGAGTGAAATAAAGGCCCGGGCCTATATTAGAGAATTTACGGTATGTGTTTATTTTTTGTATAGTTTGTACAGTACAGACACATCATTCAAAGAGTTTTCTTTATTTTCACGATTATGAAAATTGTAGATTCACCCTGAAGGCATCAAAACTATGAATGAACACATGTGGAATTATAGACTTAACAAAAAAGTGTGAAACAACTGAAAATGATATTCTAGGTTCTTCAAAGTAGCCTCCTTTAGCTCTGATCATGCTTTGCTCACTCTGGGCGTTCTCTTGATGAGCTTCCAGAGACATTCTTTATTAATCCCAGCATATTTCACACTTTATCCTTGACAGGATACAGTTTGAGATAAAAAAAACTCTGCACAAGAAAAGCACATGTAGCACAAGACAGACATTCAGCAGAGGGTCACATCAGAGGCGGAGTCACATGAAGTCAGTCTGACGTACTGAGACGTTAGTAGTGTGTTGATGAGTGCGTTCAATTCGTCGTGAAAGCTGACCACAGGCCATGTCCTTGATAAGATGGAAGTTTATCAACAGTCACTGAGCGCATCCACAGATGGTTTGCAGGTGGGGGGGGGGGGCAGACTACTGTGCCCTTTTGCCATAACATCCAGAAGGGATTAGATGGGGGGGGAGGTTGATTCTAGAATAACACTTATTGTTTTGAGAGCAGTCTGCACAGGAGTTTCCTTCAGCCTCGAGTCTTTGTCTTGCTGGCTCTTTGGTGGAGAAATCCTATATTCCAGATGTGTTGGTCTTTTCCGCCTTGAAGCGAGCGTGCACATCCAAGATGTTCTCCCATCTCACCTCTGAGTTCAACCACCGCCGCCAGCCTGCGTTCAGTCACACCCAGCATACGGCTCATCTCCTGATCCTGCTCATTCACAGCCTTAGTGAGGGCATGAACCGCTGCCGGCAGCCTGATCAATGCCCAAACTGCAGCAGACATCCTCTGTAATTGTAGATCCATCAGGTATCCTCCAAATCCAAACAGGCGAAATCCGAGTATCATAAAATCAAAACTCCACACATCTTCGATATCCTCCAGTGGCAGCATTGAGAAACACACCATCCTCCAAGCCTTCCAGGAGTCCATGGTGAATCCCATCAAGTATGTCCCGGCAGGACGGGACGGGTCCCCTTTACCCTGCCTTCCAGTTGAGATAGTTTGATCCATTGCATTGAGACCAGCTGACCAGATCCCTTTTTTGAGTTTGGGTGAAATGAAGAGAGAGCTTAGAAAAGACAAGACACAGCAAAGCAGGAGGAGGCAGGGAGGTGCAGGAGCAGCAGGAAAATGCGAGCGAAGAGTTCATGTTTACCACATGAGCTACCAGGGAGGCACCAGATCAGCAGGACTTCTGCAGGCGTCCAGAGATCTTCTACTCTTCATGGAATGAAAGTAGTGAAAGTGCTTGCATGTCCTGTGCAGGTATCTAGATCTTTAAATTATAGAACTAGGTATGGCATGGTTGAACGTCTGAGACATTACAGATGATCAGATTAGTCTACCTGTATTGTTCTTGTTGGCTATAGTCGTTTTCACTGTTGGTTGGTTTATTGCTTCCTTGATTCTATGGACAGAAATGAAGTGAAATATATTTACTGGTATTCAGGTGTGTTCTCTGCCCCACAGGCCCAGTGGCATCACCAGCCGCCCACCGTACCCCCTGGCTGGCCCACCCAGGGCTGCATCGACATTCAAGGTTTTGGTCTGCGCTATCGCCATGACCTGGACCTGGCCATTCGCGACATCACCATCACCATTAACGGAGGAGAGAAGGTTGGTCCTGCTGCTTTATCCTCACGGTGACCTGAGATCACCTCTGGTCACCGTGGATGTGCTGCTGCTCCTCATCAGGTGGGGATTGTTGGCAGGACTGGAGCAGGGAAGTCCTCCCTAACCTTGGGGCTGTTCCGGATCATCGAGGCAGCGGAAGGACAAATCTTCATTGATGGAGTCGACATCGCTAAGCTAGGCCTCCACGAGCTTCGTTCCAGAATCACCATCATCCCACAGGTCAGTGAAGGGAATCCCACTGAAGCAAAGTGGCCTGTTGTGGCTGCACGGCCAGCAGAGATCAACGCAGGAGCGCTGCATGGTGCTGGGGATCTTCTCCCAGTCCTCTTTAAATCTCTGTCTGCTGGTTTGGTCAGAAAGCCTGGCAAAGAGACACTGGAGTCAGATATATGATCCTGCAGCCATGTTTCAGTTAAACCCATAATGCTGCAATTCTCCAGCTGGATCCTAGCTAGGCTTCTAGGGAGCTAGGAGCGCTAGCTCCTGCTAGGGAGTGCTAACTTATTTCATAGTGATGGAAGAGATGGCTTTTGTCTCTTCTCCTTTCTCCTGCTCTGCATCTCCACGACCTCTTTTCCATCTCAGCTGGGACTGCGTATTATTTGACCTTTCTAAATGGAAATGAGCCGCTGCCGGGTGTAAGATATGGTTGCTAACAGGTGTCCAAAAATCACAAAATATTAACAAAAATCTTTTCAGCTGCACGCGACCTAAAAACCAGAGGTAAGAAAAAGATCAGAAGCTAACTTTGATTCACAAGGAACCTGAGGCTGTTTTAAAAGGATCTGAGTATCAGAGCTGCTCCCACATGTAGCCACCCTCAGCAGCAGGTTCTTATAGGTCAAAGGTCAGGCGTTTATCACGGCCGTAAAGCAGAGGGAGGGATTTAGTGAAAGTGTTTGGCAGCCTAGTGGCTATTCTGACACACTGCTCATCTTCCAGGACCCCGTGCTGTTCTCCGGCTCTCTGAGGATGAACCTGGATCCTTTTGACTCCTACTCTGATGAGGAAATCTGGAGGGCATTGGAGTTCTCCCACCTCAAGAACTTTGTCTCAGGCCTGACCAACAAACTGGGCCATGAGTGCAGCGAGGGAGGAGAAAACCTCAGGTATGAATCCCAGAGAAATAAAGCCCATAGAATAGACCCACCCAGTGTTGCTGCCATTGCTGTCTGGCAAACAGCAGCTCAGTGGACGTCGTGTTTTCTCTCATTAAATGATTCAAATTAGATTTTTTTCCACTGGAACTGAAACTAAAGAGAAAGTGGACTTCCTGCTGACCTTCAACCATAATGACCTTCTGACTGCAGCTTTTCTTTCCATTCTCGTCTCTCTGACCCAGAGTGGGTCTCCCGCCACTGCTTCCTGTCCTGCCTCTTCAATTCTATATTTGTTGATATTTTTATTGTTAATCAATACACCAGTTATCTCCAGTTATCTGTTCATTACAGCAGCAGAGCCAGTTCCACAGGATGTTCAGATAGAGACGGTTGGTTCTCCCTCCATCACACAGAAAATAATAACAAAGATAATGAAAATCTCTCCTTTGGCTTAGATCATAAATGTATGTCTGTTATAAATGGGAAAATAAGTAACTAATTTACTGATGAAAAGGGTTGAAATGGAAAGACCCAGAAAAAAAGAGGAAGAAGGAGAAATTGATAGCGGAGCTACAGAAGATGGACGGATCAGAGGGACATATTGATCCATCTCTTTAGAAACATCCCTGTTTAGCCTTAAAACAAAAGTAATTCTTTCCGTCTTAAAGATGTTCTAAATAATGTCCAACCATCCATCCACTGTAGGTCCTTCTAGTTTTAGCCGCCTCCTTGTTGCAGCTTTTCTCTTAGTATCTGAAGTAGTATTTGTCATTAGAGGATAACTTCTGTGATCCTAAAACTCCAAAAGAAACGTTCCAAACTCCAAATTATTATCTGTCTGAAAGCAGCAGGGGGGGCTGGATTTCATTCAGGGCTGTCAGAGTAAAGGGGTGTGGTTCAGGTTTCTGTTTGTTCCTGCAGTGTGGGTCAGAGGCAGCTGCTGTGCCTCGCCAGAGCTCTGCTGAGGAAGACCAAAGTCCTGGTGTTGGACGAGGCCACCGCTGCCGTAGACATGGAGACGGACAACCTGATCCAGTCCACCATCCGCTCACAGTTTGAGGACTGCACGGTTCTGACCATAGCGCATCGCCTGAAGACCATCATGGACTACACCAGGTCAGGATCCGACACACACCGTTCTGTCTGAGATGCCTCGCCGTTAAGCGTCGGTCTGAGGCGTAACGGTACCTATAGACCCATAGACGGACCTATAGACGGACTCATAGACGGATCTATAAACGGACCTATAGACGGACCCATAGACGGACCCATAGACGGATCCATAGACGGACCCATAGACGGACTCATAGACGGATCCATAGACGGACCTATAAACGGACCCATAGACGGACCTATAGACGGACTCATAGACGGATCTATAAACGGACCTATAGACGGACCCATAGACGGACCCATAGACGGACCCATAGACGGATCCATAGACGGACCCATAGACGGATCCATAGACGGACCCATAGACGGACTCATAGACGGACCCGTAGACGGACCTATAGACGGATCTATAGACGGACCCATAGACGGATCTATAGACGGACCCATAGACGGATCTATAGACGGATCTATAGACGGATCTATAGACGGACCCATAGACGGACCCATAGACGGATCCATAGACGGACCTATAGACGGACCTATAGACGGATCTATAGACGGACCCATAGACGGACCCATAGACGGATCCATAGACGGACCCATAGACGGATCCATAGACGGACCTATAGACGGATCTATAGACGGACCCATAGACGGACCCATAGACGGATCCATAGACGGACCCATAGACGGATCCATAGACGGACTCATAGACGGATCCATAGACGGACCCATAGACGGATCCATAGACGGATCCATAGACGGACCTATAGACGGATCTATAGACGGACCCATAGACGGACCCATAGACGGATCCATAGACGGATCCATAGACGGATCTATAGACGGATCTATAGACGGATCTATAGACGGATCTATAGACGGATCTATAGACGGATCTATAGACGGACCCATAGACGGACTCATAGACGGACTCATAGACGGATCCATAGACGGACCCATAGACGGATCTATAGACGGACCCATAGACGGACCCATAGACGGATCTATAGACGGATCCATAGACGGATCTATAGACGGACCCATAGACGGACTCATAGACGGACTCATAGACGGATCCATAGACGGACCCATAGACGGATCTATAGACGGACCCATAGACGGACTCATAGACGGACTCATAGACGGATCCATAGACGGACCCATAGACGGACTCATAGACGGACCCATAGACGGACTCATAGACGGACTCATAGACGGACTCATAGACGGATCCATAGACGGACCCATAGACGGATCCATAGACGGACCCATAGACGGATCTATAGACGGACCCATAGACGGACTCATAGACGGACTCATAGACGGATCCATAGACGGACCCATAGACGGATCTATAGACGGACCCATAGACGGACTCATAGACGGACTCATAGACGGATCCATAGACGGACCCATAGACGGACTCATAGACGGACTCATAGACGGACTCATAGACGGACCCATAGACGGACTCATAGACGGACTCATAGACGGATCCATAGACGGACCCATAGACGGATCTATAGACGGACCCATAGACGGACCCATAGACGGATCTATAGACGGACCTATAGACGGACCTATAGACGGATCTATAGACGGACCCATAGACGGATCTATAGACGGATCTATAGACGGATCTATAGACGGACCCATAGACGGACCCATAGACGGATCCATAGACGGACCCATAGACGGATCCATAGACGGACCTATAGACGGATCTATAGACGGACCCATAGACGGACCCATAGACGGATCCATAGACGGATCCATAGACGGACCCATAGACGGATCCATAGACGGACTCATAGACGGATCCATAGACGGATCCATAGACGGACCCATAGACGGACCCATAGACGGATCCATAGACGGACCCATAGACGGACTCATAGACGGATCCATAGACGGACCTATAGACGGATCTATAGACGGACCCATAGACGGACCCATAGACGGACCCATAGACGGACCCATAGACGGATCCATAGACGGATCCATAGACGGATCCATAGACGGACCCATAGACGGACCCATAGACGGATCCATAGACGGATCCATAGACGGACCCATAGACGGATCTATAGACGGATCCATAGACGGATCCATAGACGGATCCATAGACGGACCCATAGACGGACCCATAGACGGATCCATAGACGGATCCATAGACGGATCCATAGACGGATCCATAGACGGACCCATAGACGGACCCATAGACGGACCCATAGACGGACCTATAGACGGATCCATAGACGGACCCATAGACGGATCCATAGACGGATCCATAGACGGACCCATAGACGGATCCATAGACGGATCCATAGACGGATCCATAGACGGACCCATAGACGGACCCATAGACGGACCCATAGACGGACCCATAGACGGATCCATAGACGGATCCATAGACGGATCCATAGACGGATCCATAGACGGATCCATAGACGGACCCATAGACGGATCCATAGACGGACCCATAGACGGACCCATAGACGGACCCATAGACGGATCCATAGACGGACCCATAGACGGATCCATAGACGGATCCATAGACGGACCCATAGACGGATCCATAGACGGACCCATAGACGGACCCATAGACGGATCCATAGACGGACCCATAGACGGATCCATAGACGGACCCATAGACGGACCCATAGACGGATCCATAGACGGACCCATAGACGGACCCATAGACGGACCCATAGACGGACCCATAGACGGATCCATAGACGGACCCATAGACGGACCCATAGACGGACCTATAGACGGACCTATAGACGGATCTATAGACGGATCTATAGACGGATCTATAGACGGATCTATAGACGGATCTATAGACGGATCTATAGACGGATCTATAGACGGATCTATAGACTGATCTATAGACGGACCCATAGACGGATCCATAGACGGACTCATAGACGGACCCATAGACGGACCCATAGACGGATCTATAGACGGACCCATAGACGGATCCATAGACGGACCCATAGACGGATCCATAGACGGACCCATAGACGGATCTATAGACGGACCCATAGACGGACCCATAGACGGATCTATAGACGGATCTATAGACGGACCCATAGACGGATCCATAGACGGACCCATACACGGATCTATAGACGGATCTATAGACGGATATATAGACGGATCTATAGACGGATCTATAGACGGATCTATAGACGGATCCATAGACGGACTCATAGACGGACTCATAGACGGATCCATAGACGGACCCATAGACGGATCCATAGACGGACCCATAGACGGATCCATAGACGGATCTATAGACGGATCTATAGACGGATCTATAGACGGATCTATAGACGGACCCATAGACGGATCCATAGACGGATCTATAGACGGACCCATAGACGGACCTATAGACGGATTTATAGACGGACCTATAGACGGATCTATAGACGGACCCATAGACGGACCTATAGACGGATTTATAGACGGACCTATAGACGGATCTATAGACGGACCCATAGACGGACCTATAGACGGATTTATAGACGGACCTATAGACGGATCTATAGACGGACCCATAGACGGACTCATAGACGGACTAATAGACGGACCTATAGACGGATCCATAGACGGATCTATAGACGGACCCATAGACGGACCTATAGACGGATTTATAGACGGACCTATAGACGGATCTATAGACGGATCTATAGACGGACTCATAGACGGACCCATAGACGGATCTATAGACGGACCCATAGACGGACTCATAGACGGATCTATAAACGGACCCATAGACGGACTCATAGACGGACTCATAGACGGACTCATAGACGGACCCATAGACGGACCCATAGACGGACCCATAGACGGATCTATAGACGGACCCATAGACGGACCCATAGACGGACTCATAGACGGACCCATAGACGGACCCATAGACGGACCCATAGACGGATCCATAGACGGATCTATAGACGGACCCATAGACGGACTCATAGACGGATCTATAAACGGACCCATAGACGGACCCATAGACGGACTCATAGACGGACCCATAGACGGACCCATAGACGGACCCATAGACGGATCTATAGACGGATCTATAGACGGATCTATAGACGGACCCATAGACGGATCCATAGACGGATCTATAGACGGACCTATAGACGGACCTATAGACGGACCTATAGACGGACCTATAGACGGATCTATAGACGGACCTATAGACGGACCCATAGACGGATCCATAGACGGATCTATAGACGGACCTATAGACGGACCTATAGACGGACCTATAGACGGATCTATAGACGGATCTATAGACGGACCCATAGACGGACCCATAGACGGACCCATAGACGGATCTATAGACGGACCCATAGACGGACCCATAGACGGACTCATAGACGGACCCATAGACGGACCCATAGACGGATCTATAGACGGATCTATAGACGGATCTATAGACGGACCCATAGACGGATCCATAGACGGATCTATAAACGGACCCATAGACGGACCCATAGACGGACCCATAGACGGATCTATAGACGGATCTATAGACGGATCTATAGACGGACCCATAGACGGATCCATAGACGGATCTATAGACGGACCTATAGACGGACCTATAGACGGACCTATAGACGGATCTATAGACGGATCTATAGACGGACCCATAGACGGATCCATAGACGGATCTATAGACGGACCTATAGACGGACCTATAGACGGACCTATAGACGGATCTATAGACGGATCTATAGACGGACCTATTGGTCTCCGCCAAGTGACGTCAATTGTTTACCTCGGGCGCGGTGCATCGTGGGAAAAACACCATATTAGGTGGAAGGTCGAGATAAGCCACACCCGGCTGTTCTTTCGGCACAATTATTTACCAGAAATGACACGATCGTGTTGTGTGAGAGGCTGCCAGTCCCGGTGTCGTGCCAAGGTAGTTATCCCTGCGAAAATTTGTATCCCCTCGTCGGGAGCGCGCACGGAGTAGGACGAACAACCCGAGTTAAGTCCGCTTCAATTCCAACGTGCAGAACTTGAAATTTGAAAGGTTGTACGTGTATGAAAGTTGAGCTTTACTGTTTTATTCTTTACTTCACGTGTTATAGCAGAATATCGCCAGTGATATTGATCTAAAACTAATAATAAAACACAAACGTTTGCTTGAAAGCTGGTCGCTGACAGCAGTGTCTACTCCTCCCTCTGAAAGCAAACAGATCCTTGTTCTTTTTCACACGTTCCTTAAAAAAAGCTCTCATTGTTTCAGTGTCCAAATGTTCTCATCTCATTGAAAACTGTTGGAAACCGTATACTTGTAATAAAAATGAAATAGAAAATGGAGTGCACGTGTAATCATTAAAGACTATATGCAGAAGGAAAATAATTTTTTCCTGGTTGAAATTTAGTACTTAAATCTATATTTGTGTTTATAGTAACGTACAATTTATCTATGTTGTACTATCCTTAATAAACAGTTTGTCTTCTAACATCAGCCGTTTTATTTCATCCCATTTTGCCACAATTGGCAATATGGGATGAAATAAAACCTGCTATAATCTGTTCCCCCTGTCTAAATCAGGCCAAAAAGGCCCCAGCTTTTCCATTTTTGGCTTATAAACATCTTTTATGATGTTCGTCCTACTCCGTGCGCGCTCCCGACGAGGGGATACAAATTTTCGCAGGGATAACTACCTTGGCACGACATCAGTACGGTAATTTCGCATTATGCTTACTTTTTTCCATATAGTCAGAGAAACAAACTCAATCCTTTAGTCCTTCGTTTAGCTATGCTGCGGTTGTTTACACTACGCCTTTTCCACCAAAATGGCGTCTTAGCAACAAATGTCATGTGACTGACGGAGACCGATAGACGGATGAGAGTAGAGCTGCTTCTCCTACAGAGGAGTCAGCTGAGGAGGATCATCTTTGTCTGATGGACGCCTCCCTCTGAGAGGTTCCAGGCACGTCCCACCAGGAGGAGAACCAGGAGGACCAGGACTCCAAACATGTAGCTGTCTGTAGTTCTGCTCTGATCCGGCTCTTTGTGTCCTTTAGGGTTCTGGTTCTGGATAAAGGCCAGATGGCCGAGTTCGACTCGCCGTCCAACCTGATCGCCAGCAGAGGACTGTTCTACAAGATGGCCAAAGATGCTGGGCTGTTCTGATTAGAACCGCACCTCGCCGGGTCCAGCAGTGCTGGCCCCGCCCGGCTAGACTAGAGGGACCCTGTACTTTAAGAGCAGCAGGAGAAGCAAACAGAACCGTTTGGATTTAGATTTTTAAAGGATTCTGTTCTGCAGGCTTCAGCCTGAGGTCCAACCTGCTGCTTTCAGAACCGTCTGCCTGCTTCCTCCTGTTCTGGTTCTGGTTCTGGTTCCTGACCAGGCAGCAATAATCCAAAGGTGCCAAATGCTCCATTTTGTAGGATATTTTATTTGAGAACCGGACTCAGAGTTTGGGCCCGTTCTGCTGAAGCTCAGGAACCAGAACCAAAGAAGTCACTCTCCAGGCCTTCACAGTGGAAGTTCTGCAGGTTTTGATTCAGTTCTGCTGACCAGGAGGAACCGGATCCAACCATCATTAGAAACGGTTCTGGTTCTCAAACCAGAGTCGGCTTTAGTTTTCATTTGGATCTTTGTTATATTTTCTGTGGGTCGGTGCAGCAGAGCCAGACTGGTTCTGATCCGGTCAGGTTCTGATCTTTATGTTTACAGCTTTTAAGGCTTCAATAAGTACCAGGTCAATAAATGGTTCCTGTTTGAACTAAAGTTCTGGAGAACTTGTTGCTCACAGGACCTCCAGGTTGGACGTAGCTTAAAGCGAGCCAGAGGCTTCCAGAACTTTTGGGTTCTGGCAGCAGCCGGATGACGTTCTGGATCCAGTGGGAGCTCTGAGGACCTTCTGGATCCAGTGGAGCCTCTGAGGACGTTCTGGTTCCAGTGGGAGCTCTGAGGACCTTCTGGATCCAGTGGAGCCTCTGAGGACGTTCTGGTTCCAGTGGAGCCTCTGAGGACCTTCTGGATCCAGTGGAGCCTCTGAGGACCTTCTGGATCCAGTGGAGCCTCTGAGGACCTTCTGGATCCAGTGGAGCCTCTGAGGACCTTCTGGATCCAGTGGAGCCTCTGAGGACCTTCTGGATCCAGTGGAGCCTCTGAAGACGTTCTGGTTCCAGTGGGAGCTCTGAGGACCTTCTGGATCCAGTGGAGCCTCTGAGGACCTTCTGGATCCAGTGGAGCTCTGAGGACCTTCTGGATCCAGTGGAGCCTCTGAGGACCTTCTGGATCCAGTGGAGCCTCTGAGGACCTTCTGGATCCAGTGGAGCCTCTGAGGACGTTCTGGTTCCAGTGGAGCCTCTGAGGACCTTCTGGATCCAGTGGAGCCTCTGAGGACCTTCTGGATCCAGTGGAGCTCTGAGGACCTTCTGGATCCAGTGGAGCCTCTGAGGACCTTCTGGATCCAGTGGAGCTCTGAGGACCTTCTGGATCCAGTGGAGCTCTGAGGACCTTCTGGATCCAGTGGAGCCTCTGAGGACCTTCTGGATCCAGTGGAGCCTCTGAGGACCTTCTGGATCCAGTGGAGCCTCTGAGGACCTTCTGGATCCATTTTGACCTCTGAGGACGTTCTGGTTCCAGTTGGATCTCTGAGGACCTTCTGGATCCAGTGGAACCTCTGTGGTTCCCATCATTAGTGCAATAGAGGATTTATGGCTTTATTCATCCTCCAGGTTCTGTTCCAGTCCCTGGACCCGGGTACAAATGGGTCAGACTGGTTCCGCTCCCATTGGTTCTGCTGGTTTCCCTGTTTTGTATTTTGCTGTGAAAATCTTTTGGTTTCTAGAATATCTTCTTTTTTTGGATTGTGATTCTGTTGGAATTAGGATTCTAAAGCTTTATGTTCAGAACCGGATTACGGGGAATAAAGATGTTTGTCTGTGAACGGTGGTTCTGTGGTTTGTTCAACCGGGCTTTGGGTCATTTTCTATCAGAACTTTTCCTTTTCTCTCACTGATCTCCACTTTTAATCTGAACGTTTTGCCTCGTCTGAATCTGGTTCTGACCCGGTAGGCCCCGGGTCGGACCCTGATTCCAAGCAGGAACTGGTGAAGCAGCCCCGTCCCAGAATGACCTTTCCTCAACTGATTGTTCTCCATGGAAACACAGGCCTTTAGTTCAAATCACAGGTCAGATTTTATTTTAGCATTAGCCAAAACTCTAAAGAAAGAAACTCCTGGTTACTCCTAGAGGGACCAGGAGGTCCACCGCCCCCCAGAGGGACCAGGAGGTCTGCCGCCCCCCAGAGGGACCAGGAGGTCTGCCGCCCCCCCGAAGGACCAGGAGGTCCCCAAGGGGACTAGTGGGTTGCCATTGTGCGGTTTAACGGCCTTGCTGAGGGACTCAGAGTGGAGGCTGTGGGGATTGAACCTGGTACTTGAAGTGAGTTTAAGTGCTCTCCTCCTACCACTAGTTTTTCTTAAGAATTTAATTAATTGATTTGAAAAGATTTATCATAAAAATCCTATTTTGTCAGTGTTTAGTGAAGCTCCCTGAGGGGGAGGGTGAATGACACTCCTCTCAACTGGTGACACTTTAATGGCAATAAAAATGCTGCAAAAGAAGCTCTGAGAACCTAGACCAAATGTACCAGGGGGCCAGGAGGTACATTTAGAATTCAGGAATTTTACATATTTTTCACTTTATTGAAGTTAAAACTACAGTTTTCTATAAAATTTGAATTAGAACTTAAGATAAATTGTTAAATACATCTAAAAAAAAAGCATTTTTTTTATTTGTTGTGAAGAAAAATAAATTAACAGATGAAAACTGGGAACCTATCTGAAGCTATCACCTTATTGTTTTTGAATAATTAGTAAAACAGAATTTGTAAAGAAAAGAATGAACTAGATCCAAAGGAGCCATCAGTAACCATGTCTGTTCCAGAGCATCGTCATTAGAACTAGTTATGTCTTCAGAACAGGGCCAATAACAGGGGCACTGGCCCCGTTTGGCCCCTATCTAGAACCGGCCATGGCGAGGTGCACTTTATGCTGAAGTCCCGGGGGGGGGGGCGGCATCTGTGATGACCACCCATCAGAAAAACTCAGTTTCCCATGATTCCTTGCTGTCCGGCGGCTTCAGGGGAGGAAGATGGCGGCGGCTAATAGAAGAGGACTCCTTCGGTTTTGAAACGAGCAGAGCAGCTGGAGCTTCGGTTCGGTTCGGTTCGGTTGGAGAGCCTGGAGGAGTTCAGGTGGAGGAAGGGCGGAGGTTCTCCGTCAGACAGAAGAAGAAGAAGACATCCTCGTCAAGGTAACATGTTAGCACTGCAGGCTAAAGCAACTAGCTGCTAGCAGAAGGTTTCTGTTCTCTGAAAGTGGTTAGAAATGATCAACCAGACTAGAATAATCCGGGATGAAGATCCTCCTGGAATCAAAGCGCTCCTAGAAGAAGCTCCAACAGGGAGGCTAACAGTTAGCTTCATGCTAAAGGCTCCATCACAGCTGGAAAAGCTCCATGAAGCTCGCTAGTTCTGCCTCCGACATCTATGTCACCAACATCTATGGTTCTGGGTGAGTTCAGGTCATTTGGGTGGAGGCCTGTGGTTCCTGGTCTTTGACTAGGCCACTCTGACAGCTGATTCCTGCGGGCAGAGGATCCACCATGGTCCTGACCTCCATCCATCTTCTATGGTTCTGACCAGTCTCCTGGTCCCCCAGCATGATGCTTTCACCACCATGTTTCCCAGTGGTGAAGGGCTGGTTTATGCATGTAACCCACCCCACTGGGGAGCAGTGAGGGGTTAATGGTCTGGCTCAGGGACCTAGAGTGGCGGTCTGTGCGCCATGCCCTGACCGCTAGGTTAACCCCCCCCCCATTAACTGGATCCAATCAATGAAAACTTACAGATAAATATCAGTTAGATAAGCTGATATGAAAGGATCAAAGAAAAGGTTTAGAATAGAAATGAAATGAAAACACAGCCGCTGTAGATCTAGCCGCTGTAGATCCAGCCGCTGTAGATCCAGACTCTGTTTATCCATCCGCTGTAGATCTAGCCGCTGTAGATCCAGCCGCTGTAGATCCAGACTCTGTAGATCCAGCCGCTGTAGATCCAGACTCTGTAGATCCAGCCGCTGTAGATCCAGACTCTGTAGATCCAGCCGCTGTAGATCCGTCCGCTGTAGATCCAGCCGCTGTAGATCCAGCCGCTGTAGATCCGTCCGCTGTAGATCCAGACTCTGTAGATCTAGCCGCTGTAGATCCAGCCGCTGTAGATCCAGCCGCTGTAGATCCGTCCGCTGTAGATCTAGCCGCTGTAGATCCGTCCGCTGTAGATCCGTCCGCTGTAGATCCGTCCGCTGTAGATCCATCCGCTGTAGATCTAGCCGCTGTAGATCCGTCCGCTGTAGATCCAGCCGCTGTAGATCCGTCCGCTGTAGATCTAGCCGCTGTAGATCCGTCCGCTGTAGATCTAGCCGCTGTAGATCCGTCCGCTGTAGATCTAGCCGCTGTAGATCCGTCCGCTGTAGATCCGTCCGCTGTAGATCTAGCCGCTGTAGATCCGTCCGCTGTAGATCTAGCCGCTGTAGATCCGTCCGCTGTAGATCCGTCCGCTGTAGATCTAGCCGCTGTAGATCCGTCCGCTGTAGATCCGTCCGCTGTAGATCTAGCCGCTGTAGATCCGTCCGCTGTAGATCTAGCCGCTGTAGATCCGTCCGCTGTAGATCCGTCCGCTGTAGATCTAGCCGCTGTAGATCCGTCCGCTGTAGATCTAGCCGCTGTAGATCCGTCCGCTGTAGATCTAGCCGCTGTAGATCCGTCCGCTGTAGATCCGTCCGCTGTAGATCTAGCCGCTGTAGATCCGTCCGCTGTAGATCTAGCCGCTGTAGATCCGTCCGCTGTAGATCCGTCCGCTGTAGATCTAGCCGCTGTAGATCCGTCCGCTGTAGATCCGTCCGCTGTAGATCTAGCCGCTGTAGATCCGTCCGCTGTAGATCTAGCCGCTGTAGATCCGTCCGCTGTAGATCTAGCCGCTGTAGATCCGTCCGCTGTAGATCCGTCCGCTGTAGATCTAGCCGCTGTAGATCCGTCCGCTGTAGATCCGTCCGCTGTAGATCCGTCCGCTGTAGATCCGTCCGCTGTAGATCCGTCCGCTGTAGATCTAGCCGCTGTAGATCCGTCCGCTGTAGATCTAGCCGTTGTAGATCCGTCCGCTGTAGATCTAGCCGCTGTAGATCCGTCCGCTGTAGATCCGTCCGCTGTAGATCTAGCCGCTGTAGATCCGTCCGCTGTAGATCCGTCCGCTGTAGATCTAGCCGCTGTAGATCCTTCCGCTGTAGATCTAGCCGCTGTAGATCCGTCCGCTGTAGATCCGTCCGCTGTAGATCCGTCCGCTGTAGATCCGTCCGCTGTAGATCTAGCCGCTGTAGATCCGTCCGCTGTAGATCTAGCCGCTGTAGATCCGTCCGCTGTAGATCCGTCCGCTGTAGATCTAGCCGCTGTAGATCCGTCCGCTGTAGATCCGTCCGCTGTAGATCTAGCCGCTGTAGATCCGTCCGCTGTAGATCCGTCCGCTGTAGATCTAGCCGCTGTAGATCCGTCCGCTGTAGATCCGTCCGCTGTAGATCCGTCCGCTGTAGATCCGTCCGCTGTAGATCCGTCCGCTGTAGATCTAGCCGCTGTAGATCCGTCCGCTGTAGATCCGTCCGCTGTAGATCTAGCCGCTGTAGATCCGTCCGCTGTAGATCCGTCCGCTGTAGATCCGTCCGCTGTAGATCCGTCCGCTGTAGATCCGTCCGCTGTAGATCCGTCCGCTGTAGATCCAGCCGCTGTAGATCCTTCCGCTGTAGATCTAGCCGCTGTAGATCCGTCCGCTGTAGATCCGTCCGCTGTAGATCCGTCCGCTGTAGATCCGTCCGCTGTAGATCTAGCCGCTGTAGATCCGTCCGCTGTAGATCTAGCCGCTGTAGATCCGTCCGCTGTAGATCCGTCCGCTGTAGATCCGTCCGCTGTAGATCTAGCCGCTGTAGATCCGTCCGCTGTAGATCCGTCCGCTGTAGATCTAGCCGCTGTAGATCCGTCCGCTGTAGATCCGTCCGCTGTAGATCTAGCCGCTGTAGATCCGTCCGCTGTAGATCCGTCCGCTGTAGATCTAGCCGCTGTAGATCCGTCCGCTGTAGATCCGTCCGCTGTAGATCTAGCCGCTGTAGATCCGTCCGCTGTAGATCCGTCCGCTGTAGATCCGTCCGCTGTAGATCCGTCCGCTGTAGATGTAGCCGCTGTAGATCCGTCCGCTGTAGATCTAGCCGCTGTAGATCCGTCCGCTGTAGATCCGTCCGCTGTAGATCCGTCCGCTGTAGATCCGTCCGCTGTAGATCCGTCCGCTGTAGATCTAGCCGCTGTAGATCCGTCCGCTGTAGATCCAGCCGCTGTAGATCCGTCCGCTGTAGATCTAGCCGCTGTAGATCTAGCCGCTGTAGATCCGTCCGCTGTAGATCCGTCCGCTGTAGATCCGTCCGCTGTAGATCTAGCCGCTGTAGATCCGTCCGCTGTAGATCCGTCCGCTGTAGATCCGTCCGCTGTAGATCCGTCCGCTGTAGATCCGTCCGCTGTAGATCTAGCCGCTGTAGATCCGTCCGCTGTAGATCCGTCCGCTGTAGATCCGTCCGCTGTAGATCCGTCCGCTGTAGATCCAGCCGCTGTAGATGTAGCCGCTGTAGATCCGTCCGCTGTAGATCCGTCCGCTGTAGATCCGTCCGCTGTAGATGTAGCCGCTGTAGATCCGTCCGCTGTAGATCCGTCCGCTGTAGATGTAGCCGCTGTAGATCCGTCCGCTGTAGATCCGTCTGCTGTAGATCTAGCCGCTGTAGATCCGTCCGCTGTAGATCTAGCCGCTGTAGATCTAGCCGCTGTAGATCCGTCCGCTGTAGATCCGTCCGCTGTAGATCCGTCCGCTGTAGATCTAGCCGCTGTAGATCCGTCCGCTGTAGATCTAGCCGCTGTAGATCCGTCCGCTGTAGATCCGTCCGCTGTAGATCTAGCCGCTGTAGATCCGTCCGCTGTAGATCTAGCCGCTGTAGATCCGTCCGCTGTAGATCCGTCCGCTGTAGATCTAGCCGCTGTAGATCCGTCCGCTGTAGATCCGTCCGCTGTAGATCCGTCCGCTGTAGATCCGTCCGCTGTAGATCCGTCCGCTGTAGATCTAGCCGCTGTAGATCCGTCCGCTGTAGATCCGTCTGCTGTAGATCCAGCCGCTGTAGATCCGTCCGCTGTAGATCCAGACTCTGTAGATCTAGCCGCTGTAGATCCGTCCGCTGTAGATCCAGACTCTGTAGATCTAGCCGCTGTAGATCCGTCTGCTGTAGATCCGTCTGCTGTAGATCCAGCCGCTGTAGATCCGTCCGCTGTAGATCCAGACTCTGTAGATCCAGCCGCTGTAGATCCGTCCGCTGTAGATCCAGACTCTGTAGATCTAGCCGCTGTAGATCCAGCCGCTGTAGATCCAGCCGCTGTAGATGTAGCCGCTGTAGATCCGTCCGCTGTAGATGTAGCCGCTGTAGATCCGTCCGCTGTAGATCCGTCCGCTGTAGATGTAGCCGCTGTAGATCCGTCCGCTGTAGATCTAGCCGCTGTAGATCCGTCCGCTGTAGATGTAGCCGCTGTAGATCCGTCCGCTGTAGATCCGTCCGCTGTAGATGTAGCCGCTGTAGATCCGTCCGCTGTAGATCCGTCTGCTGTAGATCCAGCCGCTGTAGATCCGTCCGCTGTAGATCCAGACTCTGTAGATCCAGCCGCTGTAGATCCGTCCGCTGTAGATCCAGACTCTGTAGATCTAGCCGCTGTAGATCCAGCCGCTGTAGATCCAGCCGCTGTAGATGTAGCCGCTGTAGATCCGTCCGCTGTAGATGTAGCCGCTGTAGATCCGTCCGCTGTAGATCCGTCCGCTGTAGATGTAGCCGCTGTAGATCCGTCCGCTGTAGATCTAGCCGCTGTAGATCCGTCCGCTGTAGATGTAGCCGCTGTAGATCCGTCCGCTGTAGATCCGTCCGCTGTAGATGTAGCCGCTGTAGATCCGTCCGCTGTAGATCCGTCCGCTGTAGATCCGTCCGCTGTAGATGTAGCCGCTGTAGATCCGTCCGCTGTAGATCCGTCCGCTGTAGATCTAGCCGCTGTAGATCCAGCCGCTGTAGATCCAGCCGCTGTAGATGTAGCCGCTGTAGATCCGTCCGCTGTAGATGTAGCCGCTGTAGATCCGTCCGCTGTAGATCCGTCCGCTGTAGATCCGTCCGCTGTAGATCTAGCCGCTGTAGATCCGTCCGCTGTAGATCCGTCCGCTGTAGATCCGTCCGCTGTAGATCCGTCCGCTGTAGATCCGTCCGCTGTAGATCTAGCCGCTGTAGATCCGTCCGCTGTAGATCCGTCTGCTGTAGATCCAGCCGCTGTAGATCCGTCCGCTGTAGATCCAGACTCTGTAGATCTAGCCGCTGTAGATCCGTCCGCTGTAGATCCAGACTCTGTAGATCTAGCCGCTGTAGATCCGTCTGCTGTAGATCCAGACTCTGTAGATCTAGCCGCTGTAGATCCGTCTGCTGTAGATCCAGACTCTGTAGATCTAGCCGCTGTAGATCCGTCCGCTGTAGATCCAGACTCTGTAGATCTAGCCGCTGTAGATCCGTCCGCTGTAGATCCAGACTCTGTAGATCTAGCCGCTGTAGATCCGTCTGCTGTAGATCCGTCTGCTGTAGATCCAGCCGCTGTAGATCCGTCCGCTGTAGATCCAGACTCTGTAGATCCAGCCGCTGTAGATCCGTCCGCTGTAGATCCAGACTCTGTAGATCTAGCCGCTGTAGATCCAGCCGCTGTAGATCCAGCCGCTGTAGATGTAGCCGCTGTAGATCCGTCCGCTGTAGATGTAGCCGCTGTAGATCCGTCCGCTGTAGATCCGTCCGCTGTAGATGTAGCCGCTGTAGATCCGTCCGCTGTAGATCTAGCCGCTGTAGATCCGTCCGCTGTAGATGTAGCCGCTGTAGATCCGTCCGCTGTAGATCCGTCCGCTGTAGATGTAGCCGCTGTAGATCCGTCCGCTGTAGATCCGTCCGCTGTAGATCCGTCCGCTGTAGATGTAGCCGCTGTAGATCCGTCCGCTGTAGATCCGTCCGCTGTAGATCTAGCCGCTGTAGATCCAGCCGCTGTAGATCCAGCCGCTGTAGATGTAGCCGCTGTAGATCCGTCCGCTGTAGATGTAGCCGCTGTAGATCCGTCCGCTGTAGATCCGTCCGCTGTAGATGTAGCCGCTGTAGATCCGTCCGCTGTAGATCTAGCCGCTGTAGATCCGTCCGCTGTAGATGTAGCCGCTGTAGATCCGTCCGCTGTAGATCCGTCCGCTGTAGATGTAGCCGCTGTAGATCCGTCCGCTGTAGATCCGTCCGCTGTAGATCCGTCCGCTGTAGATGTAGCCGCTGTAGATCCGTCCGCTGTAGATCCGTCCGCTGTAGATCCGTCCGCTGTAGATCTAGCCGCTGTAGATCCAGACTCTGCGATGGGTGTGAATACTTTGACAGAGAGAACCAAGAAGTCATGACCTCTGCTCTCTCCTCAGGTTGCTGCCAGACTCTGAGCTTCAGGTCCTCCACCCATGGACTCTACGTCAGCCACAGGCTTCAGAAGGAGGTCCTCACCCTCCTCCTCCCCAGCTGAGACCTCCAGGAGCCCCCCTCCCTGCTCACCCTTCTCCTCTCCCTCTCCTCCCTCCTCTGAGCCGTCTTCTCCGTTGTCTTCCTCCTCGTCTCTCTTTGGAAACGACTTTAAAGGCGATGTCCGAGCTCTGAGCGAGGTGGCCAGGGTGTCTTCTACGTCCACGCGACCTCTGACCTCACCTGCCTCCAGGAACGCCCCCCGCTCGCCCATGCAGGAGGAGGAGGGGATGGGGTCCATGCACTACCCCTACAGCCCCACTGATGGAGAGAAAGGGAGGAGGGCAGCGGGGGAGGAAGGGGAGAAATACGACCCCTTTGACCCCACCGGCTCCCCGCCGTCAGACGATGGACTCAAAGACCAGGAGATCCAGGAGCAACATGTGGAAATCAACCATGAAGAACCTCCAGATTCCACGGAGGTTCTGACTGATCCCAGGAGCCCCGGCAGGAGCCCCGGCAGGAGCCCCGGCAGGAGCCCCAGCAGGAGCCCCGGCAGGAGCCCCAGCAGGAGCCCCGGCAGGAGCCCCAGCAGGAGCCCCGGCAGGAGCCCCAGCAGGAGCCGGCAGCCCCCTCTGAGGAGGAGAGTGGACGGCAGCTCCAAGGCGCGGGGACAGTGGGAAGCCGGGGCCTCGGATCACTCTGAGATAGAGGAGGGGGAGATCGTTGGAGCTGCTGACAAGAAGAAGCCTCCAGAAGATCCTCCTCCTTCTAACTCCTTCTTTGGCTCCAAACCGGAGCGCATCCTCCGGGTCCTGGACGGAGACGCGTTTGTCTCCGTCTGCACGGAGGGAAACTGGGAGGACGAGCTGGAGGAGGAGGAGCCTGATGTCGGAGTGGAGGACCTGAGAAGGAAGCTGGTCAGCAGGAGAAAGGAGAGATATCTGTCGTTTCCTGCCTCCTCCCCTCTGTCTTCTCAGCCCCCGCCTCCCCTTCCTCAGGCCTCCCCCTCTGCCTCCCCCGTCACTCCCCCTGCAGAGACACCCAGCAAGAACCACAAGGCCTCCAAGAGCTCCAGAGACCGGGACAGACAGAAGAGCAAGGACAGGAAGCCAGGAGAGAAGGTGACCAGGAGGAAGAAGAGGAGGAAGGGCAAAGAGGAGGAGCGGGGGAGAAGCAAAGAGAAATCAGGAGGACAGAGGGACGGGAAGGAGGTCAAAGTCAGGAGGGGCAGCAGGAGCAGCATTCGGAAAGGAAAGAAGAGACGCCACAGCAGCCCTGAGGGCTCCCGACACTCCTCCAGGAAGGAGACGCACTCCAGACGTTCCTTCTCCAGCATCTCTGAGGAGAGACACCGGGACAGGGACAAAGACCGGGACAGGAGGAGTCACAGAGACAGGGACCGGCATCGTAACAGCAGCAGCAGTCGCAGGAAAGACGAAAGAGCCCGAGAGTCCAGTTCCAGGAGGCGGGAGAGGAAGAGGGAGTCCAGCAGCAGAGAGCGCCGTCTTCAGAAAAGGTCCAAGAGCAGCAGGGAGGACCGGGACGCCAACCGAGACCGGGAGCGCCGGCGGGAAGGCCGTCCCGTCGTCCCGCCGTCTATTCAAGACCTCAATGGGTCGGACCTCTTTGCTATAAAGCGGACAATCACAGTAACCACCACCACGACCACCACCACCGTCCCCGGCTCCCCCCGCCTGGCCCCCGCCTCTCCCTGCCGTCCCAACGAGGACAGGAAGAGGAGGAAATGGAAATCGGTAGCAGACGGCGAGAGCCGGGAAGGAGCCCGCAGCCGCTCGCTGTCCCCACTGAGGTACCATGGTTACGAGTCGGACCGCTACTCGGACAAACTGGAAATGGACATTCTGTCTTTGGACGGAGAAGCTTTGGACTCTGATTATCCGTCCTTGGAGGAGACGCCTCCTGCTCCTCTGCCTCTGGAACCTCCTGTCCAAAGTCCGAAAGTCAAACCCTCGCCTAAAGCCAGGCAAGGTCACCCCAAGAAGAAGACGCACACCCCCAAAAAAGCCGAATCGTCCTCCACCAGGACCGCCAGCAACAGTCTGTCCTCGCTTAGCGCCGCTCCCGGTCCGGCCGCCGGCGCTCCTGGACTCTCATCGGCAAAGAGAGTCAGGAAGGTAGGGAAGGACAAAGTCCGGAATAAGAGCAGCAGAAAGGATCTGATCCGATCTGGGAAATCCAAGAAGGAAAGGAAAGGAAAGCTGCAGTCCAAGGTGTCGGTTCTGGTCCGGGAGGGGGTGAGCAGCACCACGGGGACCAGCGTCGGTTCTGGGAAGCTAAGCATGGACCTCCTGGGGCCGGGGGGGGCAGGAGGAGCAGCAGGGGGCCCGGTGGTGGGGGGCTCCATAGCCGTGGTCTTTTGTAGAGACAACGAGAGCCGCTCTCCGTTCCTGAAGCCGTGCTCCGAGCCGCTGTCGTTAGGGAAGCGGAGCGGCCTGGCAGCGCGGCCGCCGCCGCCGCCGTCCTCCTTGGCCGGATCCGCAGGGCTGAAGGCCAAGAAGACGAAGCCCAGCTCCATCACATCCACCTCCTCCTCCGCATCCTCCCCCTCTTCGTCTCTGGCAACTAAGCGCCGGCGCCGCCTGGCCAAGAAAACCGGTAAGAAGGGTGGAGCGGCCGCCCCGCCTGCCTGTGATGGCAACCAATCCAAAGCCGCCTCAGAAGGCTGGGGCGGAGCCACCTTCGACACTCCGCCCGCCGGCGGAGACGGGGGCAAGGAGGTCAGTCCCTCTACGGCTCAAACCGGCCCTCCCCCCTGCTCCTCCTCCTTCTCCTCGTCTTCTACGTCCTCCTCCACCAGCGTCCTCCCCCCCTCCTCCTCTCCACCTCACACGCCGCCTCCTTCTAGCGCCCCTCTACGGGACGCCAGAGAGTCATCGCCCGACTCCCAGACGGTGGACAGCAGCTGTAAGACTCCAGAGGCTGCCTTCACTGCCGAGGACTGCCCCCACCAGACCAGTCCTTCCCCCCCGTCGTCCAGTCCGTCCGGTCTGTCCGCCCCCCAGGGAGCTCAGACCATCAAGCCTCCTTCAGAGGAGTCCAAGTCTGCAGCTTCGCCTCCCTGCTCCTCTTCGTCAGCAGGCCTCACCTCCCTCCCTCACTCTCTCTCTTCAACGGACCCCTCCTCCTCGGTGTCCTCCTCATCCGCCGCCAAGCTGCTGCCGCCGCCGCCGCCGCCAGCAGTCCCGACTCTGCCCTGGAGCCTTCAGACCGGAGTGGACTGCACCACCGGAGGAGTTCTGGCATGTAAGTTCTTCTCATGGTGGCACAGGGTGGGTGTCAAAGCCTGGGGGGGGATCCAATACACCAGAATCAAAATGATGACCTCACTGATGACCTCACTGATGACCTCAGTGGATATGTGATTCAGGTGTGTTAAAGCAGAGCTGATCTAGATCCGACTGCTTAGAAGCTGGTCTCTGCTTGGTGAAGGTCGGGGCGTAGCAATGGGTCATCAGGCCGAACCCCCCTTTTTTTTTGGGGGTTGCTCCCGGGAACCCGAGCTTACCAGTGGCTGTTCTCTTATCCGTGACGGCTTTGTCTTCAAGATGGGAGGACGCCAAAAATGAGCCCGGGCCGGGCCCGGGGTTAAACCCGGCCCCCAGTCGGTGAGAAAAACCCAGAAAAAAACCAGTTTCAGCAGGAAAGGGTGGGTTTTAGATGTTTCCAAATTTGATGTGCCCCCCCAAACCTAGAAAACAAAATCAACCTTTGGGGATTAAAAAATAAACAGAACTCTGCCCAAAAAAAGCAGGAAAAGAAAACAGGAACTAAAAAACACAGGGAACTGGACCCCAAAGGGCCCCATTTAAATAGGGAACTGGGCCCCGGGAACTAGAACAAAGGGGAAATAGAAATAGGGAAATAGGAAAGGGAACTTAAAAATTGGGGCCTAGGACAGGAATTTGAACTGAGGGAACTAGGCAAGGGGAAATGACAGGGACCCAGGAACGAAAAATGAAAAAAGGGAACCGGGGGGGGCACAGGGGAAATAAAAAACAGTGAATGGAAAAAGGGGAAAGGGACACAGGGAAAATAAAAAACGTATGGGGTTAGGAAAATCAGGGGGGGAACTAGGACCGTGCTGAACTCAGTGAACTAGGAACCCCGGGAAAAAAGAAATCGGGGGCCTTTGGACACAGGGGACTGAACTCAGTGGGAAAAAGGGACACAGGGAATAGAACTGGGGAAATTTGGGGCACGGGACTAGAAAATCAGTGAATAGGGGAAAAGGGAAAATAGAATAGGGAAAATGGGCAACCCGGGGGTAGAAATTTGGGGAAAAGGAAAAGGGAATTTGAACCCTAGGGAACGAGGTACCCCCGGGGAATTAAAAAAAGGAAAACTAGGGAAAATTTGGGAAAAAGGAATTTTAGAAAAATAGGACGCAGAAACCCAACACAAGGAAAATAAGACCCGGGGGAATGGAATCAGGGGGAAATAGAAAATCAGGGAATAGGGAAAAAGGGGAACTAGAAAAATCAGAGGGGAAATAGGACACGAACAGAAAAAAGGGAACCCGGGACAAATGAAAATGGGGAAATCAGGTAATAGAAAAGTTAAATAGGCACAGGAAATAGGACCAGGGAACCCGGAAAAGGGAAAATTGGACACAGAAAATAGAAAAGCGTGGCCCCAAAGGGAAATTTTGGGAACATGGGAACCCAGAAAAAGGGGAAAGAGGCCAAAAAGGGGGAAAATAAGGACAAAGGAAATAGAAAGGGGAATAGGGGCACGGGAAATGAAAAAGGGAACGAAAGGGCAAGGGGAAATTAAAAATTAAAGGGAAAATTGAACAGGGGGAAATAGGCCCCAAGGGGGAAAAGGGGCACAAATGAACTGAACTCAGGTAAATAGGACCCCAAAGGACCCAAAAAGAAAAGAACACAGTAAAAAAAACAGGGAACGGGGGACAGGGAACCCCAGAAAAGGGTTTAATTGGGAAAAAGGGTCGGGGGGACACAGGGAAATAAGACATAGGGAATGGAAACCGGGGAACTAGGGGCACGGGAGCTAGGCCCCAGGAAACTGGAAATCGGGAAAATAGGGCACAGGGAACTAGAACATAAGGAACTAGGACACAGGGATCTAGAACTCAGTAAACTATGACTCAGGGAACTAGGACACGGGGAACTAGAGCACGGAACATGGACACGGGGAACTAGAACACAGGGAACTAGGACACAGGGAACTAGAACTCAGAGGGAACTAGGACACAGAACTAGAACACAGGGAACTGGGACACAATGAACTAGAACTCAGGTAACTAGGACACAGGTAACTAGGACACAGGTAACTAGGACACAGGGAACTAGAACTCAGTGAACTAGGACACAGGGTAACTAGGACACAGTAAACTAGGACACAGGGAACTAGAACTCAGTGAACTAGGACACAGGGTAACTAGGACACAGTAAACTAGGACACAGGGAACTAGAACTCAGTGAACTAGGACACATGGAACTAGAACTCAGTGAACTAGAACATAGGGAACTGGAACTCAGTAAACTAGGGCACAGAGAACTAGGGCACAGGGAACTAGAACACAGGGAACTAGAACATAGGGATCGAGGACACAGGGAACTAAGACATAGGGAACTGGAACAGAGGTAACTAGAACATAGGGATCGAGGACACAGGGAACTAAGACATAGGGAACTGGAACACGGGGAACTAGGACACAGGGAGCTAGGACACAGGAAACTGGAAATCAGTAAACTAGGACACAGGGAACTAGAACATAAGGAACTAGGACACAGGGATCTAGAACTCAGTAAACTATGACTCAGGGAACTAGGACACGGGGAACTAGAGCACGGAACATGGACACGGGGAACTAGAACACAGGGAACTAGGACACGGGGAACTAGAACTCGGGGAACTAGGACACATGGAACTAGAACACAGGGAACATGGACACGGGGAACTAGAACTCAGTGAACTAGGACACAGGGTAACTAGGACACAGTAAACTAGGACACAGGGAACTAGAACTCAGTGAACTAGGACACAGGGTAACTAGGACACAGTAAACTAGGACACAGGGAACTAGAACTCAGTGAACTAGGACACAGGGTAACTAGGACACAGTAAACTAGGACACAGGGAACTAGAACTCAGTGAACTAGGACACAGGGTAACTAGGACACAGTAAACTAGGACACAGGGAACTAGAACTCAGTGAACTAGGACACAGGGAACTAGAACACAGGGAACTAGAACATAGGGAACTGGAACTCAGTAAACTAGGGCACAGAGAACTAGGGCACAGGGAACTAGAACACAGGGAACTAGAACATAGGGAACTGGAACATAGGGAACTGGAACTCAGTAAACTAGGGCACAGAGAACTAGGGCACAGGGAACTAGGACGCAGGGAACTAGAACACAGGGAACTAGAACATAGGGAACTGGAACTCAGTAAACTAGGGCACAGAGAACTAGGGCACAGGGAACTAGAACACAGAGAACCAGGAGAACATCTAGAACCTGGAGAGTACATAGATCCAGACCAATCAGACCAGATGGTTCTGTTGGCCGTGACATCATCAGAACCAGGCCGTGGTTCTGCAGTAACCCTCCTTTCTATGTTTCTGGTGTCCAGATCCTGTCCCAGGCCAACCAGAACCAGCATCACGCTCCCTCCTCCTCCTCCTCCTCTTCCTCATCCACCCTGATCCCCCCTCCTCCCTCTGCCCCTCCTCCTCCCGGTCTCAGCCCCGCCCAGTTCATCCTCCACAGCTCTCTGCCATTGGTGGGCTGCACCAAGACCCCTCCACCTCACCTGCACCCGTCTCTAGGAGGGGGATGTGCTCAGACCCCGCCACCCATGCTTCCTGGGGGGGGTGCCGCGGAACCGGGATGGGAGAACGAGAGCAAAGATTCAGATAAGGTATGGCTGAAGCGGAACCATAGCTCCTCCTGCTGATTACTATCTAGCTGTCATAATTCTATCTGTGGAAGTGGAGGGAGGGGGGAGTCGCTAAAGCTCCGCTCTCTGTTAGCTGAGGGTTAACATGTAAACCCACCGCTCTAGCCGTGGACGGTGTGAACCAGCGTTAGTCGTCATGGCAACATAAAGTCAGCCATTGGTTTGGATCAGTCAGGTGATCTCACTATAAAGAAAAGGAAGAACAGGGAGGTAGAAAATCTAGATACGCTGTGAGCTTCTGTTTGGTTTCAGGCCTTTGAGAAGCAGCTGATCAGGTGACTTGACTGAACAGAGCAAGAGTAAGGCTCTGTTTGAATTCATGGACTGCGTCCTCCAAAGACGCGGTCTACATAGACTGGATCCTCCAAGTCCCTGAAAATAAGGAGACCGGAAGAGTTTAGGCTGTGAATTCAAACAGGTCTACCCTTCGATGGGTTTTACCGCCGGAGGCTATGTTGCTTGGCAACTGTGACAGTTGACACACAAAGCAGGAAAAGAAGGAAATCGAAGTTTTCAAAACTGTTTATTTATTTATTTATTTTTTATTTTTTTTTTTTTTTTCCGACAACATGTTAAACAGTTTTTATTGAGGAATCATACATGAAAATTGAAACATCAACAATACACATTTGTCCTATTTTTTATGTGAACAAACAAAAAAAAAAACGTAAAGACAATCCAAAATCAAAACCAAACAAAAGTGACATAATTAAACAAGAACATTCCCCCCCACCCCCCCTCTCTGGGACTAACATCTTATCACACAGAGAATCAAAGCAAATTCTCTTCAAATAGAGTTATTAATATATTGCTGAAGGGGTTGCCAGGTTCTGTTGAATCGCTTTAAGTTATTTGCTAACGAGAACCGTATTCTTTCCAGATCAGAGAGCCTTACCAGTTCCTCCAGCCATAATTTAACCAGTGGAACCTCTGATTTTTTCCAGAAAATCAACACTAGCTTTTTCCCTATGATAAAGGCATAAGATAATAGCTGTCGTTGGTATTTATTAAGTTGAGAAAACTGAACAGAAACTCCGAGCACAATCAGAAATGGGTCCAGCCTCAACTCGATTCTAAGCATATCTGATAAGGTTTTGAATATGCCAGACCAAAATGGGGTTAATTTTGTACACAAACAATAAGAATGAAGAAGTGTGGCTTCTTCGATATGGCATTTGTCACACAGTGGGGATGTATTAGGGAAAAACTGTTTATTTTTTTTATTATAAAGTGAACAAAGACTACAATCACAAGAATCCAGAGTGGAATAAAGGAGCCAGCCACTGGGAGCAGGAACCAATAAAAGCAAATGTTGTTAAAACACTTAACAGTATTTTATTGTTCATATTTTAACTCTTCCCCATTTACACAGTAACAGATAAAAACCTTACAATAAACCAAACATTACCGCCACATATCTGACGCAATAACCATTAAAACAACTATTTTCATCCATTTCAGACGGAACTATTCACAGACTGGATTATATTAAACTGAACTTCCAATTTTCACCACTGTTCGACGCCAAGTAACCTTTCCTCTGATCACGGAGCAGCCGGCTTGCTTGGTCTCGCAATGAATCCTGGGTAAACCAAGGATAGCGAGGATACATCAAACCCGTCCTTCAAATCGGGCAAAAAGAAGGACGCATTTTAAGGCCGCATAACAAGGACTCTTGGAATCCGACCAGACCTCGTTGCCTCGCTATGACGTAATCGTCCTTCGAATCTGGCCTTCTGAGGACGCAGCCAAGGCCCATGAAGAGACTTAGAGGCACACCGTGCAACTTTTGGCCACTCGAGCTTTTACGTCTAGTGCCCCTAGTGGCAAAAGCTAGTCTAGGTTCAGGGCAAGAGAAACGCTGATGCATTCTGGAGAGCACCATTGGGGTAGGTTAGGGTTACCAGTGGACAGCCGTGACCGGTAGGTAGACAGCCGTGACCAGTGGCCAGCCGTGACCGGTAGGTAGACAGCCTTGACCAGTGGCCAGCCGTGACCGGTAGGTAGACAGCCGTGACTAGTGGCCAGCCGTGACCGGTAGGTAGACAGCCTTGACCAGTGGCCAGCCGTGACCGGTAGGTAGACAGCCGTGACCGGTAGGTAGACAGCCGTGACCAGTGGCCAGCCGTGACCGGTAGGTAGACAGCCGTGACCGGTAGGTAGACAGCCGCGACCGGTAGGTAGACAGCCGTGACCAGTGGCCAGCCGTGACCGGTAGGTAGACAGCCGTGACCAGTGGCCAGCTGTGACCGGTAGGTAGACAGCCGTGACCAGTGGCCAGCTGTGACCGGTAGGTAGACAGCCATGACCGGTAGGTAGACAGCCGTGACCAGTGGCCAGCCGTGACCGGTAGGTAGACAGCCGTGACCGGTAGGTAGACAGCCGTGACCAGTGGCCAGCCGTGACCGGTAGGTAGACAGCCGTGACCAGTGGCCAGCCGTGACCAGTGGCCAGCCGTGACCGGTAGGTAGACAGCCGTGACCGGTAGGTAGACAGCCGTGACCAGTGGCCAGCTGTGACCGGTAGGTAGACAGCCATGACCGGTAGGTAGACAGCCGTGACCAGTGGCCAGCCGTGACCGGTAGGTAGACAGCCGTGACTAGTGGCCAGCCGTGACCGGTAGGTAGACAGCCGTGACCAGTGGCCAGCCGTGACCGGTAGGTAGACAGCCGTGACCGGTAGGTAGACAGCCGTGACTAGTGGCCAGCCGTGACCGGTAGGTAGAAAGCCGTGACCAGTGGACAGCCGTGACCGGTAGGTAGAAAGCCGTGACCAGTGGCCAGCCGTGACCGGTAGGTAGAAGGCCGTGACTAGTGGACAGCCGTGACCAGTGGCCAGCCGTGACCGGTAGGTAGACAGCCGTGACCGGTAGGTAGACAGCCGTGACCAGTGGCCAGCTGTGACCGGTAGGTAGACAGCCATGACCGGTAGGTAGACAGCCGTGACCAGTGGCCAGCCGTGACCGGTAGGTAGACAGCCGTGACTAGTGGCCAGCCGTGACCGGTAGGTAGACAGCCGTGACCAGTGGCCAGCCGTGACCGGTAGGTAGACAGCCGTGACCGGTAGGTAGACAGCCGTGACTAGTGGCCAGCCGTGACCGGTAGGTAGAAAGCCGTGACCAGTGGACAGCCGTGACCGGTAGGTAGAAAGCCGTGACCAGTGGCCAGCCGTGACCGGTAGGTAGAAAGCCGTGACTAGTGGCCAGCCGTGACCGGTAGGTAGAAAGCCGTGACCAGTGGCCAGCCGTGACCGGTAGGTAGAAAGCCGTGACTAGTGGACAGCCGTGACCGGTAGGTAGAAAGCCGTGACCAGTGGCCAGCCGTGACCAGTGGACAGCCGTGACCAGTAGGTAGACAGCCGTGACCGGTAGGTAGAAAGCCGTGACCGGTAGTGGATCAGGGGGTAAAATAATAGAGCTAGAGCCTTAGCGCCATGAAGATATAAGAGCCTGTAATCATAGGTTCTTCCAGGTCACATGACCTCGCCAACAACGATAAATTGACTAATACTCGCTATGATTAAAGAGACAAAATGCTCTAGAAGTGATTAATGCTCAGTTTAATTAAAGATAAAATGCTCTAGAAGTGATTAATACTCGGTATGATTGAAGAGATGAAAAGCTCCAGAAACAAAATGATTAAAACTCACTACTGGTGAGTTGTGCTGTTTTCAGAAGACATTGTGGGTTCCTTTCTGTGGCCCCTAAGGGCCCCTTGGTGCCGCTTGGCACCACATCAGTGACCCTTGGTCTAATGGATGAAGAAGTACAGGACTTGAAGTTTCCCACAATGCAACTGGAGAAGCTGTGTTCATCCATGGTCACTAGACGAGCAGATATAACCTAGAAGGCTTTGCTCTCCTCACAAAGCATCATGGGATTGGTTTTGGAGCCAAGAAAGAGCAAAGATGGCGCAGTGAGAGGAGCCGGGGTCACGTGACCAACAGGGAGTGAAAAGTAGTGGTGATAGAGGGGTCAGAGGTCAGGGCAGAACTTCTGCTCACCTCTGGCTGTTCTGGAAACGTCTGGTTTGGTCGTAGAAACTCGGTTCAGCAGCGATGGATGTTCTGATGGACCTCTGATTGGTCAGCGCTCTAACTGTTACCACAGAGCTGCTCTCTGATTGGTCGTCACTCTAAAGTCAAGAGATCTTTAAGAGTTTGAGAAGTTGGTTCTCTGTGTGGGTCCAAAGTTCCTGGCTGGTTCCGGGGCTGGCTGGGTCTCTGTGACCTGGCTGATGGTTTCTCAGCAGGTTCAGAGAAAATATTCTCTGCATGTCTGTTTTTATTGGAGCCTTTTGAGGAACGGAACCAATGAATGGGTTACAGGTGGAGGGATGTAAAGTTCTGCTGTCTGGAACCAGACTGCAGTGGTTTCCATGGTAACACGTCTCCTTGGTTCTGACAGTACCTGAAGAAGCTGCACACCCAGGAGCGAGCCGTGGAGGAGGTGAAGCTGGCCATCAAGCCCTACTACCAGCGCAAAGACATCAACAAGGACGAGTACAAAGACATCCTGAGGAAGGCCGTGCATAAGGTCCGCCTCGCCGTACAGATCGTCCGCCTCGCCGTCCAGACGGTCCTGCTGCGCTTCTGTGGGGATTAACCTTCTGTCTCTTTGCAGATCTGCCATAGTCGCACCGGAGAAATCAACCCGGTCAAAGTAAGCAACCTGGTCAAGCTGTACGTTCAGCGCTACAAATACTTCAGGAAACACGGACGCAAGATGGATGAAGAGGAGCGCGAGCAGCAGGGGGCGCTGCATTCCTCCGCCTGACCACTGCCGGACCTTCTAGGACACTATCTGCTGCTGGTTCTGCTCGCCCTTTCTCAGTTTACGTTTTTCAGACTCTGATGACCCCCTCCCCCCTCGAGCCGCTGTAACATCTGACTGCTCTAGTTCTGTGTAATGTGTGCATGTGGTGCAGACGTTCCTCGATGTGTTTCTGAAGAACCTGATCCAAACTTAAATGTTGCCTGATGATGATGATGGCTGTTCCCCCTGAATAATAAACACACCAACATGTCTACACTATCTTCCAAAAGTATTCACACCCCTCAGCTTCTCTCACATTAGTTGCCTCATCATAGATCCAAACAACTCAGAATGGGCAGGGAAACATGCAGAGGAAGTTAGTAAGAGGTTGAGACTGGGTTCAATCACTGCAATTATATTCTAGAAGGTCTGATTCTAGTTCTATGTCCAGAAAACTAGTTCTACATTCTAGAAATACTAGCTCTACTTCTACATTCTATAAGGGCTGGCCCCAGTTCTACATTCTAAAAGGAGTAGCTTTATTTCTACATTGTAGAGGGACTGGCTCTAGTTCTAAATTATAGAAAAACTAGCTGTATTTCTAGAGTCTAGAAGGACTAGTTCTACATTCTAAAAGGAGTAGCTCCATTTATACATTTTAGAAAGACTGACTTCTAAATTCTAGAAGGACTAGGACAACATTCTAGAGGGACTAGTTCTACATTCTAAAAGGAGTAGCTCCATTTCTACATTATAGAAAGACTGACTTCTAAATTCTAGAAGGACTAGGACAACATTCTAGAGGGACTAGTTCTACATTCTAGGATGGCTAGTTCTACATTCTAGCAGGGGTAGCTCTATGTCTACATTCTAGAAGGACTGGCTCTAGATCTATGTTCTAAAAGGAGTATTTCAAGTTCTAAATTCTAGAAGGGCTCTTATTACATTCTAGAGGGATTAATTCTACATTCTAAAAGGAGTAGCTCTATTTCTACATTATAGAGGGACTGGCTCTAGTTCTAAATTATAGAAAAACTAGCTGGAGTTCTATATTCAAGAAGGACTAGTTCTACATTCTAGAAGTGGTAGCTCTAGTTCTACAATATAAAAGGAGTGGCTAGTTTTACATTCTAGAAGAGCTAGCTCTAGTTCTACAATATAAAAGGAGTGGCTACTTCTACATTCTAGAAGGGCTAGCTCTAGTTTCACATTCTAGAAGGACTGACTCTAGGTCTACATTTTGACAGGCTAGCCCTAGTTCTATGTTCTAGAAGGAATGGCTGTAGTTCTACATTCTAGATGGACTAGCTCTAATTCTACATTCCAGAAAGACTAGCCCTAGTTCTACATTCCAGAAGAAACTAGCTCTAATTCTACATTATAGAAGGGCTAGCTCTAGTTCTACACTCCAGAAGAACTAGTTGTAGTTCTACTTTCCAGAAGGACTAGCTCTAGTTCTACATTCTAGAAGGAATGGCTCTAGTTCTACATTCCAGAAGGGTTAGCTCTAGTCCTACATTATAGAAGGGTTAGCTCTAATTCTACATTATAAAAGGGCTAGCTCTAGGTTTACATTCTAGAAGGATAGTTCTACATTCTAGAAGAACTAGCTCTGGTTCTACATTTTAGACGGACCAGCTCTAGTTCTATATTCGAGAAGGACCAGCTCTAGTTCTACATTCTAGAAGGGTTAGCTCTAATTCTACATTATAAAAGGGCTAGCTCTAATTCTACATTATAAAAGGGCTAGCTCTAGGTTTACATTCTAGAAGGATAGTTCTACATTCTAGAAGAACTAGCTCTGGTTCTACATTTTAGACGGACCAGCTCTAGTTCTATATTCGAGAAGGACCAGCTCTAGTTCTACATTCTAGAAGGGTTAGCTCTAATTCTACATTATAAAAGGGCTAGCTCTAGTTTTACATTCTAGAAGGACTAGCTTTAGTTCTACATTCTAGAAGGGTTAGTTCTAATTCTACATAATAAAAGGGCTAGCTCTAGGTTTATATTCTAGAATGACTAGCTTTAGTTCTACATTCAAGAAGGGCTAGCTGTAGTTTTACATTCTAGAAGGACTAGTTCTAGTTCTACATTCTAGAAATAGTGGCTTTATTTCTAAATTCTGGAAGGACTGACTCTAGGTCTATATTTTGACGGGCTAGCCCTAGTTCTACATTATAGAAGGAATGGCTGTAGTTCTACATTCTAGAAGGACTAGCCCTAGTTCTACATTTCAGAAGGGTTAGCTCTAGCTCTACATTATAGAAGAGTTAGCTCTAGTTCTACATTCCAGAAGGGTTAGCTCTAGCTCTATATTATAGTATTGCTAGTTCTAGTTCTACATTTTATAAGGGTTAGCTCTAATTCTACATTATAGAAGGCCTAGCTCTAGTCCTACATTCCAGAAAAACTAGCTCTAGTTCTACATTTCAGAAGGGTTAGCTCTAGCTCTACATTATAGAAGAGCTAGGTCTAGTTCTACATTCCAGAAGGACTAACCCTAGTTCTACATTCCAGAAAAACTAGCTCTAATTCTACATTATAGAAGGGTTAGCTCTAGTTCTACACTCCAGAAGAACTAGCTCTAGTTCTACATTCCAGAAGGACTAACCCTAGTTCTACATTATAGAATAGCTAGCTCTAGTTCTACATTCCAGAAGGACTAACCCTAGTTCTACATTATAGAATAGCTAGCTCTAGCTCTAACTTCCAGAAGGACTAACCCTAGTTCTACATTATAGAAGGACTAGCTCTAGTTCTACATTCCAGAAGGACTAGCTCTAGTTCTACATTCCAGAATAACTAGCTCTAGTTCTACATTTCAGAAGGGTTAGCTCTAGCTCTACATTATGGAAGAGCTAGGTCTAGTTCTACATTCCAGAAGGACTAACCCTAGTTCTACATTCCAGAAAAACTAGCTCTAATTCTACATTATAGAAGGGTTAGCTCTAGTTCTACACTCCAGAAGAACTAGCTCTAGTTCTACATTCCAGAAGGACTAACCCTAGTTCTACATTATAGAATAGCTAGCTCTAGTTCTACATTCCAGAAGGACTAACCCTAGTTCTACATTATAGAATAGCTAGCTCTAGCTCTAACTTCCAGAAGGACTAACCCTAGTTCTATATTCGAGAAGGACCAGCTCTAGTTCTACATTCTAGAAGGGTTAGCTCTAATTCTACATTATAAAAGGGCTAGCTCTAGTTTTACATTCTAGAAGGACTAGCTTTAGTTCTACATTCTAGAAGGGTTAGTTCTAATTCTACATAATAAAAGGGCTAGCTCTAGGTTTATATTCTAGAATGACTAGCTTTAGTTCTACATTCAAGAAGGGCTAGCTGTAGTTTTACATTCTAGAAGGACTATCTGCATTCTAGAAAGGCTAGTTCTACATTCTAGAAGGACTAGTTCTAGTTCTACATTCTAGAAATAGTGGCTTTATTTCTAAATTCTGGAAGGACTGACTCTAGGTCTATATTTTGACGGGCTAGCCCTAGTTCTACATTATAGAAGGAATGGCTGTAGTTCTACATTCTAGAAGGACTAGCCCTAGTTCTACATTTCAGAAGGGTTAGCTCTAGCTCTACATTATAGAAGAGTTAGCTCTAGTTCTACATTCCAGAAGGGTTAGCTCTAGCTCTATATTATAGTATTGCTAGTTCTAGTTCTACATTTTATAAGGGTTAGCTCTAATTCTACATTATAGAAGGCCTAGCTCTAGTCCTACATTCCAGAAAAACTAGCTCTAGTTCTACATTTCAGAAGGGTTAGCTCTAGCTCTACATTATAGAAGAGCTAGGTCTAGTTCTACATTCCAGAAGGACTAACCCTAGTTCTACATTCCAGAAAAACTAGCTCTAATTCTACATTATAGAAGGGTTAGCTCTAGTTCTACACTCCAGAAGAACTAGCTCTAGTTCTACATTCCAGAAGGACTAACCCTAGTTCTACATTATAGAATAGCTAGCTCTAGTTCTACATTCCAGAAGGACTAACCCTAGTTCTACATTATAGAATAGCTAGCTCTAGCTCTAACTTCCAGAAGGACTAACCCTAGTTCTACATTCCAGAAGGACTAGCTCTAGTTCTACATTCCAGAAGGACTAGCTCTAGTTCTACATTCCAGAATAACTAGCTCTAGTTCTACATTTCAGAAGGGTTAGCTCTAGCTCTACATTATAGAAGAGCTAGGTCTAGTTCTACATTCCAGAAGGACTAACCCTAGTTCTACATTCCAGAAAAACTAGCTCTAATTCTACATTATAGAAGGGTTAGCTCTAGTTCTACACTCCAGAAGAACTAGCTCTAGTTCTACATTCCAGAAGGACTAACCCTAGTTCTACATTATAGAATAGCTAGCTCTAGTTCTACATTCCAGAAGGACTAACCCTAGTTCTACATTATAGAATAGCTAGCTCTAGCTCTAACTTCCAGAAGGACTAACCCTAGTTCTACATTCCAGAAGGACTAGCTCTAGTTCTACATTCCAGAAGGACTAGCTCTAGTTCTACATTCCAGAATAACTAGCTCTAGTTCTACATTTCAGAAGGGTTAGCTCTAGCTCTACATTATAGAAGAGCTAGGTCTAGTTCTACATTCCAGAAGGACTAACCCTAGTTCTACATTCCAGAAAAACTAGCTCTAATTCTACATTATAGAAGGGTTAGCTCTAGTTCTACACTCCAGAAGAACTAGCTCTAGTTCTACATTCCAGAAGGACTAACCCTAGTTCTACATTATAGAATAGCTAGCTCTAGTTCTACATTCCAGAAGGACTAACCCTAGTTCTACATTATAGAATAGCTAGCTCTAGCTCTAACTTCCAGAAGGACTAACCCTAGTTCTACATTCCAGAAGGACTAGCTCTAGCTCTAACCTCTAGAAGGCCCACATACCTACATATAAGAGTAGACCCTACTTCGCCTCTGGGCGCTGATCTACTAACGTAACGCCATCTCAGTGACGTGTTGAGCAGGAACAGAAGTTTTTTTTTTTTTTAACAAACTTGGTTCAGTTTATTTAAATATTCTTATTTCAGAGTAATAGATTACATACGCATATCTCTCACTCTATATATCAATATCTCTCCAGGCCTCAGCGTCCAGACGGTTCTGCTGGGATTAACCTGTCTGTCTGCAGATTTGCCATAGTCGCACCGGAGAAATGTATATTTATAAATAAATATATATATATGTCTGTGTGTGTGTGCGTGAGTAGTGTATATGCTGTTTATTCAATAATGTCTCTAAAGCTCTGATGTGTTTAGAAAGTTGTCTCTCCCGTCAGTTCAAACAAAAATAAGCGTTCTTCCTTTTTGCCTAAAACAGCAGGTTGACCTCCCCAAGATGGCGCCATAATTTTGGCGCCACAACAGTCAATGCGTTGTCTACTCTTATATGTGTAGGGGAGCACTAGCTTTAACATTCTAGAAGGAGTAGCTTTAGTTCTACATTCTGTAAGGACTAGTTCTATGTTCTACAAAAATGTTCTGCCCTTATCTCTGCATTGTCCAATCAGACGCTGAAGGAGGCGCTCTTGGAGGGTCCTCCACTTCGTGTGAATTCAGGAAATATGGCTGCCCCCTCGCTCACCCAGAACATGCTTAGTGCAGAGGCCCCCATCTTCCACCAGGGGCCACATTTTGCTCCTATATAAGTTGTCCACCTGGAATCTGACCAATCAGATGTTGGCGCGCGATCAGGCAGGTTCTCTCTAGCAGAAGATGAGGTAACAGGTGTGTTCAATTTCAGAGGCTGCATCCTCCAGGACCCGGTCTACCTGGACTGGACCCTCCAGGACCCGGTCTACCTGGACTGCACCCTCCAGGGTCTCAGTCTACCTGGACTGCATCCTCCAGGACCCGGTCTACCTGGACTGCATCCTCCAGGACCCGGTCTACCTGGACTGCATCCTCCAGGACCTGGTTTACCTGAACTGGACCCTCCAGGACCCGGTCTACCTGGACTGGATCCTTGGAGAGTTTGGCTGTGGATTCAAACAGGTCCAGCCTTTCCCAGCTCTGTTGCTTAGCAACCGTGATAGAATTGATGCTACTGTTTCTTTGTTTTTTGTGGTAAAGTTATCTGAGACTGAATGAGAATCCAGACTGAAATAAAGGTAAAAACCACGAGAGGCCAAACAAATAAAAGCAAAGATTATGAAAGTAAATCTAAACAATGAATGAATAAAAAATATATCTGGAAAATCTCTGATATTCACCAACAAAAAATACTTAGATAAGCAAATTGTGCAAAACAGCAATTAAAAAAGAAAAAAAAGTAAAGTCAATAGTAAATTAGATCATGAAATAAAGATATAAACATTGATAAGGACCAATCAGTGGACTGAAAAAGATCAAGAATATAAAATGGAATTATTTAGATCATCCAGTGAAAATAACATTTCTGAGGAGCTTCAGCGGCAGTACGGTCGTCTCAGATATCAGATTTATAGTCCCCCCCCCTGCAGATCTATTAGAATCTGTCCTTAAATTCCATCCAAACTCATTTACACAGTAACAGATTAAAACCTTTAGATAAATCAAACATTACCACCACATATCTGACTCTATAACCATTAAATCAACTATTTTCATTTATTTCAGACGGAACTATTCACTGATTGGATTATATTAAACTGAACTTCCAATATTCACCACTGCTTGGCGCCATTTTCCTCTGATCACGGAGCAGCCGGCTCGTTTGGACTCGCAATGAATCCTGGGATATCCAAGGATACGGAGGATACATCGAACCCGCATAACGAGAAGTCTTCCAATCCCACCAGACCTCGGCGCTATGATGTCATCAGCCGATGATTCTGGCCTTCAGATCTGAACTCAGTAGATCTGTGGAGACCTGCTCGGCCTTTCTGCAGGGTTTTAATTAGTTAGATAAACACCTTCTAGATCAGACCAGCGCTGAGCATCAGACTGTGAGGGACGTTCGCGTCTTATCCTCTTTAAAAAGTAAAATAAAGACGCGACTGAGTGACATCATCAATCTGTTTATCTAGCTGGACTGAATAGTTTCATACTTTATTCACATGCGAGTCGTATAAATTTATACGCAGCAGAATTAGCAGGATGTGAAAATGTGAGCTGGTCATCAGATTAGATTCCTTCAAAAGGTTGAGTTCAGATTTCAGTTTGCCTCCATTCATCTGAAACCATCAAACGTTAGAATTCTGCCAGCTGAGGAGGAGGCGCTGAGGAGGAGGCGCTGAGGAGGAGGAGGAGCTGAGGAGGAGGAGGAGCTGAGGAGGAGGCGCTGAGGAGGAGGAGCAGCTGAGGAGGAGGAGCAGCTGAGGAGGAGGAGCTGAGGAGGAGGAGGAGCTAAGGAGGAGGAGGAGCTGAGGAGGAGGAGCAGCTGAGGAGGAGGAGGAGCTGAGGAGGAGGAGCAGCTGAGGAGGAGGAGGAGCTGAGGAGGAGGAGCAGCTGAGGAGGAGGAGGAGCTGAGGAGGAGGAGCAGCTGAGGAGGAGGAGGAGCTGTGGAGGAGGAGGAGCTGAGGAGGAGGAGGCAGCTGAGGAGGAGGAGCAGCTGAGGAGGAGGAGGAGGAGCTGAGGAGGAGGAGCAGCTGAGGAGGAGGAGGAGCTGAGGAGGAGGAGG